>NW_020644373.1:2012938-2074213 GCF_003573695.1 Papaver somniferum
CTGCTTCAACACATCTTTCCTCTTAGTGTT
This sequence comes from Papaver somniferum, assembly GCF_003573695.1. Taxonomy (NCBI): domain Eukaryota; kingdom Viridiplantae; phylum Streptophyta; class Magnoliopsida; order Ranunculales; family Papaveraceae; genus Papaver; species Papaver somniferum. Next base: position 2,012,969 of record NW_020644373.1, read on the forward strand.
GAGACGTGCAAATTCCTTAACACTCACTACTGTATGGCCAGGCATGCTGCTTCAACACATATTTCCTCTTAATGTTGAGACGTGCAAATTCCTCAACAGTCACTACTGTGTTTCCAGGCATGCTACTTCAACACATCTTCAATCTTAGTGTTGAGACGTGCATATTTCTCAACAATCACTACTGTGTTTCCAGACATGCTGCTTCAACACATATTTCCTCTTAGTGTTGAGACGTGCAAATTTCTCAATACTCACCACTGTGTTTCCAGCCATGCTGCTTCAACACATCTTTCCTCTTAGTGTTGAGACATGCAAATTCCTTAACACTCACTACTGTGTTGCCAACAATGCTGCTTCAACACATCTTTTCCTCTTAGTGTTGAGACGTGCAAATTTACTCAACACTCACTAAAGTGCTGTCAGGCATGCTGCTTCAACACATCCTTTCTCTTACTGTTGTGACGTGCAAATTCCTCAAAACTCACTACTGTGTTGTCAGACATATTGCCTCAACATATCCTCACCTTAGTGTTGAGACGTGCAAATTCCTCAACACTCACTACTGTGTTTCCAGGCATGCTGCTTTAACACATCTTTCCTCTTAGTGTTGAGACATGCAAATTCCTCAACACTCACTACTGAGTTGCCAGGCATGCTGCTTCAACACATCTTTCCTCTTAGTGTTGAGACATGCAAATTCCTCAACACTCACTACTGTGTTGCTAGGCATGCTGATTCAACACATATTTCATCTTAGTGTTGAGACGTGCAAATTCCTCAACACTCACTACTGTGTGGCCAGGCATGCTGCTTCAACACATATTTCTTCTTAGTGTTGAGACGTGCAAATTATTCAACAGTCACTACTGTGTTTCCAGGCATGCTACTTCAACACATCTTCAATCTTAGTGTTGAGACGTGCATATTTCTCAATATTCACTACTGTGTTGCCAGACATGCTGCTTCAACACATATTTCCTCTTAGTGTTGAGACGTGCAAATTTCTCATTACTCACCACTGTGTTTCCAGCCATGCTGCTTCAACACATCTTTCCTCTTACTGTTGAGACATGCAAATTCCTCAACACTCATTACTGTGTTGCCAACAATGCTGCTTCAACACATCTTTTCCTCTTAGTGTTGAGACGTGCAAATTTACTCAACACTCACTAAAGTTCTGTCAGGCATGCTGCTTAAACACATCCTTTCTCTTACTGTTGTGACGTGCAAATTCCTCAACACTCACTACTGTGTTGCCAGGCATGCTGCTTCAACACATCTTTCCTCTTAGTGTTGAGACGTGCAAATTCCTTAACACTCACTACTGTATGGCCAGGCATGCTGCTTCAACACATATTTCCTCTTAATGTTGAGACGTGCAAATTCCTCAACAGTCACTACTGTGTTTCCAGGCATGCTACTTCAACACATCTTCAATCTTAGTGTTGAGACGTGCATATTTCTCAACATTCACTACTGTGTTGCCATACATGCTGCTTCAACACATATTTCCTCTTAGTGTTGAGACGTGCAAATTTCTCAATACTCACCACTGTGTTTCCAGCCATGCTGCTTCAACACATCTTTCCTCTTAGTGTTGAGACATGCAAATTCCTCAACACTCACTACTGTGTTGCCAGCAATGCTGCTTCAACACATCTTTTCCTCTTAGTGTTGAGACGTGCAAATTTACTCAACACTCACTAAAGTGCTGTCAGGCATGCTTCTTCAACACATCCTTTCTCTTACTGTTGTGACGTGCAAATTCCTCAAAACTCACCACTGTGTTGTCAGACATATTGCCTCAACATATCCTCACCTTAGTGTTGAGACGTGCAAATTCCTCAACACTCACTACTGTGTTTCCAGGCATGCTGCTTTAACACATCTTTCCTCTTAGTATTGAGACATGCAAATTCCTCAACACTCACTACTGAGTTGCCAGGCATGCTGCTTCAACACATCTTTCCTCTTAGTGTTGAGACGTGCAAATTCCTCAACACTCACTACTGTGTTGCCAGGCATGCTGATTCAACACATATTTCATCTTAGTGTTGAGACGTGCAAATTCCTCAACACTCACTACTGTGTGGCCAGGCATGCTGCTTCAACACATATTTCCTCTTAGTGTTGAGACGTGCAAATTATTCAACAGTCACTACTGTGTTTCCAGGCATGCTACTTCAACACATCTTCAATCTTAGTGTTGAGACGTGCATATTTCTCAATATTCACTACTGTGTTGCCAGACATGCTGCTTCAACACATATTTCCTCTTAGTGTTGAGACGTGCAAATTTCTTATTACTCACCACTGTGTTTCCAGCCATGCTGCTTCAACACATCTTTCCTCTTACTGTTGAGACATGCAAATTCCTCAACACTCACTACTGTGTTGCCAACAATGCTGCTTCAACACATCTTTTCCTCTTAGTGTTGAGACGTGCAAATTTACTCAACACTCACTAAAGTTCTGTCAGGCATGCTGCTTAAACACATCCTTTCTCTTACTGTTGTGACGTGCAAATTCCTCAACACTCACTACTGTGTTGCCAGGCATGCTTCTTCGACACATATTTCCTCTTAGTGTTGAGACGTGCAAATTCCTTAACATTCACCATTACGTTGCCAGGCATGCTGCTTCCACACATCTTTCCTCTTATTGTTGAGACCTGCAAATTCCTCAACACTCACTATTGTGTTGCCAGGCATGCTGCTTCGACACATCTTTCCTCTTAGTGTTGAGATATGCAAATTCCTCAACACTCACTACTGTGTTTCTAGGCATGGTGCTTCAACACATCTTTTCTCTTAGTCTTGAGACATGCAAATTCCTCAACACTCACTAATATGTTGCCAGGCATGCTGCTTCACCACATCCTTCTTCTTAATATTGAGACGTGCAAATTCCTCAAAACTCACTACTGTGTTGTCAGACATACTGCATCAACATATCTTCACCTTTGTGTTGCCAGTCATGCTGCTTTAACACATCTTTCCTGTTTGTGTTGAGACGTGCAAATTACTCAACACTCACGACTGTGTTGTCAGGCATGCTTATTCAACACTTCTTTCTTCTTAGTGTTGAGAAGTGTAAATTCCTCGACACTCACTATTGTGTTGCCAGGCGTACTGCCTCAACACGTTTTCCTCTAGGTGTTGAGATGTGCAAATTCCTCAACACTCACCATTGTGTTGTCAGGCGTACTTCCTCAACACGTTTTCCTCTTATTGTTGAGACGTGCAAATCCCTCAACACTTACCATTGTGTTGCCAGGCACGCTGCTTCAACACATCTTTCCTCTTAGTGTTGAGTCGTGCAAATTCCTCAACACTCACCATTGTGTTGCCAGGCATGCTGCTTCAACACATCTTTCCTCTTAGTGTTGAAACGTGCAAATTCCTCAACACTCACCATTGTGTTGCCAGGCATGCTGCTTCAACACATCTTTCCTCTTAGTGTTGAGATGTGCAAATTCCTCAACACTCACTACTGTGTTGCCAGGCATGCTGCTTCAACACATCTTTCCTCTTAGTGTTGATATGTGCAAATTCCTCAATACTCACCACTGTGTTTCCAAGCATGATGCTTCAACAAATCTTTCATCTTAGTGTTAAGACGTGCAAATTCCTCAACACTCACTATTATGTTTCCAGGAATGCTGCTTCAACACATCTTTCCTCTTAGTGTTGAGACGTGCAAATTCCACAACACTCACTAATGTGTTGCCAGGCATGCTGCTTTAACACATCCTTCCTCTTAGTGTTGAGACGTGCAAATTCCTCAACACTCACTACTGTGTCGCCAGGCATGATGCTTCAACACATCTTTCCTCTTAGTGTTGAGACGTGCAAATTCCTCAACACTGACTACTGTGTTGCCAGGCATGCTGCTTCAACACATCTTTCCTCTTAGTGTTGAGACGTACAAATTCCTAAACAGTCACTACTGTTTAAAGGCATGCTACTTCAACACATCTTTCATCTTAGTGTTGAAACGTGCAAATTCCTTAACACTCACTATTGTGTTGCCAGGCATGCTGCTTCAACACATCTTTCCTCTTAGTGTTGACACGTGCAAATTCCTCAACACTCACTACTGTGTTGCCAGGCATGCTGCTTTGACACATCTTTCCTCTTAGTGTTGAGACATGCAAATTTCTCAACACTCACTACTGTGTTGCCAGGCATGCTGCTTCAACACATCTTTCCTCTTAGTGTTGAGACGTGCAAATTCCTTAACACTCACTACTGTATGGCCAGGCATGCTGCTTCAACACATATTTCCTCTTAATGTTGAGACGTGCAAATTCCTCAACAGTCACTACTGTGTTTCCAGGCATGCTACTTCAACACATCTTCAATCTTAGTGTTGAGACGTGCATATTTCTCAACAATCACTACTGTGTTGCCAGACATGCTGCTTCAACACATATTTCCTCTTAGTGTTGAGACGTGCAAATTTCTCAATACTCACCACTGTGTTTCCAGCCATGCTGCTTCAACACATCTTTCCTCTTAGTGTTGAGACATGCAAATTCCTCAACACTCACTACTGTGTTGCCAACAATGCTGCTTCAACACATCTTTTCCTCTTAGTGTTGAGACGTGCAAATTTACTCAACACTCACTAAAGTGCTGTCAGGCATGCTGCTTCAACACATCCTTTCTCTTACTGTTGTGACGTGCAAATTCCTCAAAACTCACTACTGTGTTGTCAGACATATTGCCTCAACATATCCTCACCTTAGTGTTGAGACGTGCAAATTCCTCAACACTCACTACTGTGTTTCCAGGCATGCTGCTTTAACACATCTTTCCTCTTAGTGTTGAGACATGCAAATTCCTCAACACTCACTACTGAGTTGCCAGGCATGCTGATTAAACACATATTTCATCTTAGTGTTGAGACGTGCAAATTCCTCAACACTCACTACTGTGTGGCCAGGCATGCTGCTTCAACACATATTTCCTCTTAGTGTTGAGACGTGCAAATTATTCAACAGTCACTACTGTGTTTCCAGGCATGCTACTTCAACACATCTTCAATCTTAGTGTTGAGACGTGCATATTTCTCAATATTCACTACTGTGTTGCCAGACATGCTGCTTCAACACATATTTCCTCTTAGTGTTGAGACGTGCAAATTTCTTATTACTCACCACTGTGTTTCCAGCCATGCTGCTTCAACACATCTTTCCTCTTACTGTTGAGACATGCAAATTCCTCAACACTCACTACTGTGTTGCCAACAATGCTGCTTCAACACATCTTTTCCTCTTAGTGTTGAGACGTGCAAATTTACTCAACACTCACTAAAGTTCTGTCAGGCATGCTGCTTAAACACATCCTTTCTCTTACTGTTGTGACGTGCAAATTCCTCAACACTCACTACTGTGTTGCCAGGCATGCTTCTTCGACACATATTTCCTCTTAGTGTTGAGACGTGCAAATTCCTTAACATTCACCATTACGTTGCCAGGCATGCTGCTTCCACACATCTTTCCTCTTATTGTTGAGACCTGCAAATTCCTCAACACTCACTATTGTGTTGCCAGGCATGCTGCTTCGACACATCTTTCCTCTTAGTGTTGAGATATGCAAATTCCTCAACACTCACTACTGTGTTTCTAGGCATGGTGCTTCAACACATCTTTTCTCTTAGTCTTGAGACATGCAAATTCCTCAACACTCACTAATATGTTGCCAGGCATGCTGCTTCACCACATCCTTCTTCTTAATATTGAGACGTGCAAATTCCTCAAAACTCACTACTGTGTTGTCAGACATACTGCATCAACATATCTTCACCTTTGTGTTGCCAGTCATGCTGCTTTAACACATCTTTCCTGTTTGTGTTGAGACGTGCAAATTACTCAACACTCACGACTGTGTTGTCAGGCATGCTTATTCAACACTTCTTTCTTCTTAGTGTTGAGAAGTGTAAATTCCTCGACACTCACTATTGTGTTGCCAGGCGTACTGCCTCAACACGTTTTCCTCTAGGTGTTGAGATGTGCAAATTCCTCAACACTCACCATTGTGTTGTCAGGCGTACTTCCTCAACACGTTTTCCTCTTATTGTTGAGACGTGCAAATCCCTCAACACTTACCATTGTGTTGCCAGGCACGCTGCTTCAACACATCTTTCCTCTTAGTGTTGAGTCGTGCAAATTCCTCAACACTCACCATTGTGTTGCCAGGCATGCTGCTTCAACACATCTTTCCTCTTAGTGTTGAAACGTGCAAATTCCTCAACACTCACCATTGTGTTGCCAGGCATGCTGCTTCAACACATCTTTCCTCTTAGTGTTGAGATGTGCAAATTCCTCAACACTCACTACTGTGTTGCCAGGCATGCTGCTTCAACACATCTTTCCTCTTAGTGTTGATATGTGCAAATTCCTCAATACTCACCACTGTGTTTCCAAGCATGCTGCTTCAACACATCTTTCATCTTAGTGTTGAGACGTGCAAATTCCTCAACACTCACTATTATGTTTCCAGGCATGCTGCTTCAACACATCTTTCCTCTTAGTGTTGAGACGTGCAAATTCCACAACACTCACTAATGTGGTTCCAGGCATGCTGCTTTAACACATCTTTCCTCTTAGTGTCGAGACATGCAAATTTCTCAACACTCACTACTGTGTTTCCAGGCATGCTTCTTCAACACATCTTTCCTCTTAGTGTTGAGACGTGCAAATTCCTCAACACTCACTACTGTATGGCCAGGCATGCTGCTTCAACACATATTTCCTCTTAGTGTTGAGACGTGCAAATTCCTCAACAGTCACTACTGTTTTTCCAGGCATGCTACTTCAACACATCTTCAATCTTAGTGTTGAGACGTGCATATTTCTCAATATTCACTACTGTGTTGCCAGACATGCTTCTTCAACACATATTTCCTCTTAGTGTTGATACGTGCAAATTTCTCAATACTCACCACTGTGTTTCCAGCCATGCTGCTTCAACACATCTTTCCTCTTAGTGTTGAGACATGCAAATTCCTCAACACTCACTACTGTGTTGCCAACAATGCTGCTTCAACACATCTTTTCCTCTTAGTGTTGAGACGTGCAAATTTACTCAACACTCACTAAAGTGCTGTCAGGCATGCTGCTTCAACACATCCTTTCTCTTACTGTTGTGACGTGCAAATTCCTCAAAACTCACTACTGTGTTGTCAGACATATTGCCTCAACATATCCTCACCTTAGTGTTGAGACGTGCATATTTCTCAATATTCACTACTGTGTTGCCAGACATGCTGCTTCAACACATATTTCCTCTTAGTGTTGAGACGTGCAAATTTCTTATTACTCACCACTGTGTTTCCAGCCATGCTGCTTCAACACATCTTTCCTCTTACTGTTGAGACATGCAAATTCCTCAACACTCACTACTGTGTTGCCAACAATGCTGCTTCAACACATCTTTTCCTCTTAGTGTTGAGACGTGCAAATTTACTCAACACTCACTAAAGTTCTGTCAGGCATGCTGCTTAAACACATCCTTTCTCTTACTGTTGTGACGTGCAAATTCCTCAACACTCACTACTGTGTTGCCAGGCATGCTTCTTCGACACATATTTCCTCTTAGTGTTGAGACGTGCAAATTCCTTAACATTCACCATTACGTTGCCAGGCATGCTGCTTCCACACATCTTTCCTCTTATTGTTGAGACCTGCAAATTCCTCAACACTCACTATTGTGTTGCCAGGCATGCTGCTTCGACACATCTTTCCTCTTAGTGTTGAGATATGCAAATTCCTCAACACTCACTACTGTGTTTCTAGGCATGGTGCTTCAACACATCTTTTCTCTTAGTCTTGAGACATGCAAATTCCTCAACACTCACTAATATGTTGCCAGGCATGCTGCTTCACCACATCCTTCCTATTAATATTGAGACGCGCAAATTCCTCAAAACTCACTACTGTGTTGTCAGGCATACTGCATCAACATATCCTCACCTTTGTGTTGCCAGTCATGCTGCTTTAACACATCTTTCCTCTTTGTGTTGAGACGTGCAAATTACTCAACACTCACGACTGTGTTGTAAGGCATGCTTATTCAACACTTCTTTCTTCTTAGTGTTGAGAAGTGTAAATTCCTCGACACTCACTATTGTGTTGCCAGGCGTACTGCCTCAACACGTTTTCCTCTAGGTGTTGAGATGTGAAAATTCCTCAACACTCACCATTGTGTTGTCAGGCGTACTTCCTCAACACGTTTTCCTCTTATTGTTGAGTCGTGCAAATTCCTCAACACTCACCATTGTGTTGCCAGGCATGCTGCTTCAACACATCTTTCCTCTTAGTGTTGAAACGTGCAAATTCCTCAACACTCACCATTGTGTTGCCAGGCATGCTGCTTCAACACATCTTTCCTCTTAGTGTTGAGATGTGCAAATTCCTCAACACTCACTACTGTGTTGCCAGGCATGCTGCTTCAACACATCTTTCCTCTTAGTGTTGATATGTGCAAATTCCTCAATACTCACCACTGTGTTTCCAAGCATGATGCTTCAACAAATCTTTCATCTTAGTGTTAAGACGTGCAAATTCCTCAACACTCACTATTATGTTTCCAGGAATGCTGCTTCAACACATCTTTCCTCTTAGTGTTGAGACGTGCAAATTCCACAACACTCACTAATGTGTTGCCAGGCATGCTGCTTTAACACATCCTTCCTCTTAGTGTTGAGACGTGCAAATTCCTCAACACTCACTACTGTGTCGCCAGGCATGATGCTTCAACACATCTTTCCTCTTAGTGTTGAGACGTGCAAATTCCTCAACACTGACTACTGTGTTGCCAGGCATGCTGCTTCAACACATCTTTCCTCTTAGTGTTGAGACGTACAAATTCCTAAACAGTCACTACTGTTTAAAGGCATGCTACTTCAACACATCTTTCATCTTAGTGTTGAAACGTGCAAATTCCTTAACACTCACTATTGTGTTGCCAGGCATGCTGCTTCAACACATCTTTCCTCTTAGTGTTGACACGTGCAAATTCCTCAACACTCACTACTATGTTGCCAGGCATGCTGCTTTAACACATCTTTCCTCTTAGTGTTGAGACATGCAAATTTCTCAACACTCACTACTGTGTTGCCAGGCATGCTGCTTCAACACATCTTTCCTCTTAGTGTTGAGACGTGCAAATTCCTTAACACTCACTACTGTATGGCCAGGCATGCTGCTTCAACACATATTTCCTCTTAATGTTGAGACGTGCAAATTCCTCAACAGTCACTACTGTGTTTCCAGGCATGCTACTTCAACACATCTTCAATCTTAGTGTTGAGACGTGCATATTTCTCAACAATCACTACTGTGTTGCCAGACATGCTGCTTCAACACATATTTCCTCTTAGTGTTGAGACGTGCAAATTTCTCAATACTCACCACTGTGTTTCCAGCCATGCTGCTTCAACACATCTTTCCTCTTAGTGTTGAGACATGCAAATTCCTCAACACTCACTACTGTGTTGCCAACAATGCTGCTTCAACACATCTTTTCCTCTTAGTGTTGAGACGTGCAAATTTACTCAACACTCACTAAAGTGCTGTCAGGCATGCTGCTTCAACACATCCTTTCTCTTACTGTTGTGACGTGCAAATTCCTCAAAACTCACTACTGTGTTGTCAGACATATTGCCTCAACATATCCTCACCTTAGTGTTGACACGTGCAAATTCCTCAACACTCACTACTGTGTTCCCAGGCATGCTGCTTTAACACATCTTTCCTCTTAGTGTTGAGACATGCAAATTCCTCAACACTCACTACTGAGTTGCCAGGCATGCTGCTTCAACACATCTTTCCTCTTAGTGTTGAGACGTGCAAATTCCTCAACACTCACTACTGTGTTGCCAGGCATGCTGCTTCAACACATATTTCCTCTTAGTGTTGAGACGTGCAAATTCCTCAACAGTCACTACTGTGTTTCCAGGCATGCTACTTCAACACATCTTCAATCTTAGTGTTGAGACGTGCATATTTCTCAACATTCACTACTGTGTTGCCAGACATGCTGCTTCAACACATATTTCCTCTTAGTGTTGAGACGTGCAAATTTCTCAATACTCGCCACTGTGTTTCCAGCCATGCTGCTTCAACACATCTTTCCTCTTAGTGTTGAGACATGCAAATTCCTCAACACTCACTACTGTGTTGCCAACAATGCTGCTTCAACACATCTTTTCCTCTTAGTGTTGAGACGTGCAAATTTACTCAACACTCACTAAAGTGCTGTCAGCCATGCTGCTTCAACACATCCTTTCTCTTACTGTTGTGACGTGCAAATTCCTCAAAACTCACTACTGTGTTGTCAGACATATTGCCTCAACATATCCTCACCTTAGTGTTGAGACGTGCAAATTCCTCAACACTCACTACTGTGTTTCCAGGCATGCTGCTTTAACACATCTTTCCTCTTAGTGTTGAGACATGCAAATTCCTCAACACTCACTACTGAGTTGCCAGGCATGCTGCTTCAACACATCTTTCCTCTTAGTGTTGAGACGTGCAAATTCCTCAACACTCACTACTGTGTTGCTAGGCATGCTGATTCAACACATATTTCATCTTAGTGTTGAGACGTGCAAATTCCTCAACACTCACTACTGTGTGGCCAGGCATGCTGCTTCAACACATATTTCCTCTTAGTGTTGAGACGTGCAAATTATTCAACAGTCACTACTGTGTTTCCAGGCATGCTACTTCAACACATCTTCAATCTTAGTGTTGAGACGTGCATATTTCTCAATATTCACTACTGTGTTGCCAGACATGCGTCTTCAACACATATTTCCTCTTAGTGTTGAGACGTGCAAATTTCTCATTACTCACCACTGTGTTTCCAGCCATGCTGCTTCAACACATCTTTCCTCTTACTGTTGAGACATGCAAATTACTCAACACTCACTACTGTGTTGCCAACAATGCTGCTTCAACACATCTTTTCCTCTTAGTGTTGAGACGTGCAAATTTACTCAACACTCACTAAAGTTCTGTCAGGCATGCTGCTTTAACACATCCTTTCTCTTACTATTGTGATGTGCAAATTCCTCAACACTCACTACTGTGTTGCCAGGCATGCTTCTTCGACACATATTTTCTCTTAGTCTTGAGACGTGCAAATTCCTTAACATTCACCATTACGTTGCCAGGCATGCTGCTTCCACACATCTTTCCTCTTATTGTTGAGACCTGCAAATTCCTCAACACTCACTATTGTGTTGCCAGGCATGCTGCTTCGACACATCTTTCCTCTTAGTGTTGAGATATGCAAATTCCTCAACACTCACTACTGTGTTTCTAGGCATGGTGCTTCAACACATCTTTTCTCTTAGTCTTGAGACATGCAAATTCCTCAACACTCACTAATATGTTGCCAGGCATGCTGCTTCACCACATCCTTCCTCTTAATATTGAGACGTGCAAATTCCTCAAAACTCACTACTGTGTTGTCAGGCATACTGCATCAACATATCCTCACCTTTGTGTTGCCAGTCATGCTGCTTTAACACATCTTTCCTCTTTGTGTTGAGACGTGCAAATTACTCAACACTCACGACTGTGTTGTAAGGCATGCTTATTCAACACTTCTTTCTTCTTAGTGTTGAGAAGTGTAAATTCCTCGACACTCACTATTGTGTTGCCAGGCGTACTGCCTCAACACGTTTTCCTCTAGGTGTTGAGATGTGCAAATTCCTCAACACTCACCATTGTGTTGTCAGGCGTACTTCCTCAACACGTTTTCCTCTTATTGTTGAGACGTGCAAATCCCTCAACACTTACCATTGTGTTGCCAGGCACGCTGCTTCAACACATCTTTCCTCTTAGTGTTGAGTCGTGCAAATTCCTCAACACTCACCATTGTGTTGCCAGGCATGCTGCTTCAACACATCTTTCCTCTTAGTGTTGAAACGTGCAAATTCCTCAACACTCACCATTGTGTTGCCAGGCATGCTGCTTCAACACATCTTTCCTCTTAGTGTTGAGATGTGCAAATTCCTCAACACTCACTACTGTGTTGCCAGGCATGCTGCTTCAACACATCTTTCCTCTTAGTGTTGATATGTGCAAATTCCTCAATACTCACCATTGTGTTTCCAAGCATGATGCTTCAACACATCTTTCATCTTAGTGTTGAGACGTGCAAATTCCTCAACACTCACTATTATGTTTCCAGGCATGCTGCTTCAACACATCTTTCCTCTTAGTGTTGAGACGTGAAAATTCCACAACACTCACTAATGTGTTGCCAGGCATGCTGCTTTAACACATCCTTCCTCTTAGTGTTGAGACGTGCAAATTCCTCAACACTCACTACTGTGTCGCCAGGCATGATGCTTCAACACATCTTTCCTCTTAGTGTTGAGACGTGCAAATTCCTCAACACTGACTACTGTGTTGCCAGGCATGCTGCTTCAACACATCTTTCCTCTTAGTGTTGAGACGTACAAATTCCTAAACAGTCACTACTGTTTAAAGGCATGCTACTTCAACACATCTTTCATCTTAGTGTTGAAACGTGCAAATTCCTTAACACTCACTATTGTGTTGCCAGGCATGCTGCTTCAACACATCTTTCCTCTTAGTGTTGACACGTGCAAATTCCTCAACACTCACTACTATGTTGCCAGGCATGCTGCTTTAACACATCTTTCCTCTTAGTGTTGAGACATGCAAATTTCTCAACACTCACTACTGTGTTGCCAGGCATGCTGCTTCAACACATCTTTCCTCTTAGTGTTGAGACGTGCAAATTCCTTAACACTCACTACTGTATGGCCAGGCATGCTACTTCAACACATATTTCCTCTTAATGTTGAGACGTGGAAATTCCTCAACAGTCACTACTGTGTTTCCAGGCATGCTACTTCAACACATCTTCAATCTTAGTGTTGAGACGTGCATATTTCTCAACATTCACTACTGTGTTGCCAGACATGCTGCTTCAACACATATTTCCTCTTAGTGTTGAGACGTGCAAATTTCTCAATACTCGCCACTGTGTTTCCAGCCATGCTGCTTCAACACATCTTTCCTCTTAGTGTTGAGACATGCAAATTCCTCAACACTCACTACTGTGTTGCCAACAATGCTGCTTCAACACATCTTTTCCTCTTAGTGTTGAGACGTGCAAATTTACTCAACACTCACTAAAGTGCTGTCAGCCATGCTGCTTCAACACATCCTTTCTCTTACTGTTGTGACGTGCAAATTCCTCAAAACTCACTACTGTGTTGTCAGACATATTGCCTCAACATATCCTCACCTTAGTGTTGAGACGTGCAAATTCCTCAACACTCACTACTGTGTTTCCAGGCATGCTGCTTTAACACATCTTTCCTCTTAGTATTGAGACATGCAAATTCCTCAACACTCACTACTGTGTTGCCAGGCATGCTGCTTCAACACATCTTTCCTCTTAGTGTTGAGACGTGCAAATTCCTCAACACTCACTACTGTGTTGCCAGGCATGCTGCTTCAACACATCTTTCCTCTTAGTGTTGAGACGTACAAATTCCTAAACAGTCACTACTGTTTAAAGGCATGCTACTTCAACACATCTTTCATCTTAGTGTTGAAACGTGCAAATTCCTTAACACTCACTATTGTGTTGCCAGGCATGCTGCTTCAACACATCTTTCCTCTTAGTGTTGAGACGTGCAAATTCCTCAACACTCACTACTGTGTTGCCAGGCATGCTGCTTCAACACATCTTTCCTCTTAGTGTTGAGACGTGCAAATTCCTCAACACTCACTACTGTGTTGCCAGGCATGCTGATTCAACACATATTTCATCTTAGTGTTGAGACGTGCAAATTCCTCAACACTCACTACTGTGTGGCCAGGCATGCTGCTTCAACACATATTTCCTCTTAGTGTTGAGACGTGCAAATTATTCAACAGTCACTACTGTGTTTCCAGGCACGCTACTTCAACACATCTTCAATCTTAGTGTTGAGACGTGCATATTTCTCAATATTCACTACTGTGTTGCCAGACATGCTTCTTCAACACATATTTCCTCTTAGTGTTGAGACGTGCAAATTTCTCATTACTCACCACTGTGTTTCCAGCCATGCTGCTTCAACACATCTTTCCTCTTACTGTTGAGACATGCAAATTCCTCAACACTCACTACTGTGTTTCCAACAATGCTGCTTCAACACATATTTTCCTCTTAGTGTTGAGACGTGCAAATTTACTCAACACTCACTAAAGTTCTGTCAGGCATGCTGCTTCAACACATCCTTTCTCTTACTGTTGTGACGTGCAAATTCCTCAACACTCACTACTGTGTTGCCAGGCATGCTTCTTCGACACATATTTCCTCTTAGTGTTGAGACGTGCAAATTCCTTAACATTCACCATTACGTTGCCAGGCATGCTGCTTCCACACATCTTTCCTCTTATTGTTGAGACCTGCAAATTCCTCAACACTCACTATTGTGTTGCCAGGCATGCTGCTTCGACACATCTTTCCTCTTAGTGTTGAGATATGCAAATTCCTCAACACTCACTACTGTGTTTCTAGGCATGGTGCTTCAACACATCTTTTCTCTTAGTCTTGAGACATGCAAAAAATCCTCAACACTCACTAATATGTTGCCAGGCATGCTGCTTCACCACATCCTTCTTCTTAATATTGAGACGTGCAAATTCCTCAAAACTCACTACTGTGTTGTCAGGCATACTGCATCAACATATCTCCACCTTTGTGTTGCCAGTCATGCTGCTTTAACACATCTTTCCACTTTGTGTTGAGACGTGCAAATTACTCAACACTCACGACTGTGTTGTAAGGCATGCTTATTCAACACTTCTTTCTTCTTAGTGTTGAGAAGTGTAAATTCCTCGACACTCACTATTGTGTTGCCAGGCGTACTGCCTCAACACGTTTTCCTCTAGGTGTTGAGATGTGAAAATTCCTCAACACTCACCATTGTGTTGTCAGGCGTACTTCCTCAACACGTTTTCCTCTTATTGTTGAGATGTGCAAATCCCTCAACACTTACCATTGTGTTGCCAGGCACGCTGCTTCAACACATCTTTCCTCTTAGTGTTGAGTCGTGCAAATTCCTCAACACTCACCATTGTGTTGCCAGGCATGCTGCTTCAACACATCTTTCCTCTTAGTGTTGAAACGTGCAAATTCCTCAACACTCACCATTGTGTTGCCAGGCATGCTGCTTCAACACATCTTTCCTCTTAGTGTTGAGATGTGCAAATTCCTCAACACTCACTACTGTGTTGCCAGGCATGCTGCTTCAACACATCTTTCCTCTTAGTGTTGATATGTGCAAATTCCTCAATACTCACCATTGTGTTTCCAAGCATGATGCTTCAACACATCTTTCATCTTAGTGTTGAGACGTGCAAATTCCTCAACACTCACTATTATGTTTCCAGGCATGCTGCTTCAACACATCTTTCCTCTTAGTGTTGAGACGTGAAAATTCCACAACACTCACTAATGTGTTGCCAGGCATGCTGCTTTAACACATCCTTCCTCTTAGTGTTGAGACGTGCAAATTCCTCAACACTCACTACTGTGTCGCCAGGCATGATGCTTCAACACATATTTCCTCTTAGTGTTGAGACGTGCAAATTCCTCAACACTGACTACTGTGTTGCCAGGCATGCTGCTTTAACACATCTTTCCTCTTAGTGTTGAGACGTACAAATTCCTAAACAGTCACTACTGTTTAAAGGCATGCTACTTCAACACATCTTTCATCTTAGTGTTGAAACGTGCAAATTCCTTAACACTCACTATTGTGTTGCCAGGCATGCTGCTTCAACACATCTTTCCTCTTAGTGTTGACACGTGCAAATTCCTCAACACTCACTACTATGTTGCCAGGCATGCTGCTTTAACACATCTTTCCTCTTAGTGTTGAGACATGCAAATTTCTCAACACTCACTACTGTGTTGCCAGGCATGCTGCTTCAACACATCTTTCCTCTTAGTGTTGAGACGTGCAAATTCCTTAACACTCACTACTGTATGGCCAGGCATGCTGCTTCAACACATATTTCCTCTTAATGTTGAGACGTGCAAATTCCTCAACAGTCACTACTGTGTTTCCAGGCATGCTACTTCAACACATCTTCAATCTTAGTGTTGAGACGTGCATATTTCTCAACATTCACTACTGTGTTGCCAGACATGCTGCTTCAACACATATTTCCTCTTAGTGTTGAGACGTGCAAATTTCTCAATACTCACCACTGTGTTTCCAGCCATGCTGCTTCAACACATCTTTCCTCTTAGTGTTGAGACATGCAAATTCCTCAACACTCACTACTGTGTTGCCAACAATGCTGCTTCAACACATCTTTTCCTCTTAGTGTTGAGACGTGCAAATTTACTCAACACTCACTAAAGTGCTGTCAGGCATGCTGCTTCAACACATCCTTTCTCTTACTGTTGTGACGTGCAAATTCCTCAAAACTCACTACTGTGTTGTCAGACATATTGCCTCAACATATCCTCACCTTAGTGTTGAGACGTGCAAATTCCTCAACACTCACTACTGTGTTTCCAGGCATGCTGCTTTAACACATCTTTCCTCTTAGTATTGAGACATGCAAATTCCTCAACACTCACTACTGAGTTGCCAGGCATGCTGCTTCAACACATCTTTCCTCTTAGTGTTGAGACGTGCAAATTCCTCAACACTCACTACTGTGTTGCCAGGCATGCTGCTTCAACACATATTTCATCTTAGTGTTGAGACGTGCAAATTCCTCAACACTCACTACTGTGTGGCCAGGCATGCTGCTTCAACACATATTTCCTCTTAGTGTTGAGACGTGCAAATTATTCAACAGTCACTACTGTGTTTCCAGGCACGCTACTTCAACACATCTTCAATCTTAGTGTTGAGACGTGCATATTTCTCAATATTCACTACTGTGTTGCCAGACATGCTTCTTCAACACATATTTCCTCTTAGTGTTGAGACGTGCAAATTTCTCATTACTCACCACTGTGTTTCCAGCCATGCTGCTTCAACACATCTTTCCTCTTACTGTTGAGACATGAAAATTCCTCAACACTCACTACTGTGTTGCCAACAATGCTGCTTCAACACATCTTTTCCTCTTAGTGTTGAGACGTGCAAATTTACTCAACACTCACTAAAGTTCTGTCAGGCATGCTGCTTAAACACATCCTTTCTCTTACTGTTGTGACGTGCAAATTCCTCAACACTCACTACTGTGTTGCCAGGCATGCTTCTTCGACACATATTTCCTCTTAGTGTTGAGACGTGCAAATTCCTTAACATTCACCATTACGTTGCCAGGCATGCTGCTTCCACACATCTTTCCTCTTATTGTTGAGACCTGCAGATTCCTCAACACTCACTATTGTGTTGCCAGGCATGCTGCTTCGACACATCTTTCCTCTTAGTGTTGAGATATGCAAATTCCTCAACACTCACTACTGTGTTTCTAGGCATGGTGCTTCAACACATCTTTTCTCTTAGTCTTGAGACATGCAAATTCCTCAACACTCACTAATATGTTGCCAGGCATGATGCTTCACCACATCCTTCCTCTTAATATTGAGACGTGCAAATTCCTCAAAACTCACTACTGTGTTGTCAGGCATACTGCATCAACATATCCTCACCTTTGTGTTGCCAGTCATGCTGCTTTAACACATCTTTCCTCTTTGTGTTGAGACGTGCAAATTACTCAACACTCACGACTGTGTTGTAAGGCATGCTTATTCAACACTTCTTTCTTCTTAGTGTTGAGAAGTGTAAATTCCTCGACACTCACTATTGTGTTGCCAGGCGTACTGCCCAACACGTTTTCCTCTAGGTGTTGAGATGTGCAAATTCCTCAACACTCACCATTGTGTTGTCAGGCGTACTTCCTCAACACGTTTTCCTCTTATTGTTGAGACGTGCAAATACCTCAACACTTACCATTGTGTTGCCAGGAACGCTTCTTCAACACATCTTTCCTCTTAGTGTTGAGTCTTGCAAATTCCTCAACACTCACCATTGCGTTGCCAGGCAAGCTGCTTCAACACATCTTTCCTCTTAGTGTTGAAACGTGCAAATTCCTCAACACTCACCATTGTGTTGCCAGGCATGCTGCTTCAACACATCTTTCCTCTTAGTGTTGAGATGTGCAAATTCCTCAACACTCACTACTGTGTTGCCAGGCATGCTGCTTCAACACATCTTTCCTCTTAGTGTTGATATGTGCAAATTCCTCAATACTCACCACTGTGTTTCCAAGCATGCTGCTTCAACACATCTTTCATCTTAGTGTTGAGACGTGCAAATTCCTCAACACTCACTATTATGTTTCCAGGCATGCTGCTTCAACACATCTTTCCTCTTAGTGTTGAGACGTGCAAATTCCATAACACTCACTAATGTGTTGCCAGGCATGCTGCTTTAACACATCCTTCCTCTTAGTGTTGATACGTCAAAATTCCTCAAAAATCACTATTGTGTTGTAAGGCTTACTGCCTCAAAATATCCTCACCTTAGT
Organism: Papaver somniferum; assembly: GCF_003573695.1. Taxonomy (NCBI): domain Eukaryota; kingdom Viridiplantae; phylum Streptophyta; class Magnoliopsida; order Ranunculales; family Papaveraceae; genus Papaver; species Papaver somniferum. Next base: position 2,031,516 of record NW_020644373.1, read on the forward strand.
GTTGAGACGTGCAAATTCCTCAACACTCACTACTGTGTTGCCAGACATGCTGCTTTAACACATCTTTCCTCTTAGTGTTGAGACGTGCAAATTCCTCAACACTCACTATTGTGTCGCCAGGCATGATGTTTCAACACATCTTTCCTCTTAGTGTTGAGACGTGCAAATTCCTCAACACTCACTACTGTGTTGCCAGGCATGCTGCTTCAACACATCTTTCCTCTTAGTGTTGAGACGTACAAATTCCTAAACAGTCACTACTGTTTAAAGGCATGCTACTTCAACACATCTTTTCATCTTAGTGTTGAAACGTGCAAATTCCTTAACACTCACTATTGTGTTGCCAGGCATGCTGCTTCAACACATCTTTCCTCTTAGTGTTGACACGTGCAAATTCCTCAACACTCACTACTGTGTTGCCAGGCATGCTGCTTTAACACATCTTTCCTCTTAGTGTTGAGACATGCAAATTTCTCAACACTCACTACTGTGTTGCCAGGCATGCTGCTTCAACACATCTTTCCTCTTAGTGTTGAGACGTGCAAATTCCTTAACACTCACTACTGTATGGCCAGGCATGCTACTTCAACACATATTTCCTCTTAATGTTGAGACGTGCAAATTCCTCAACAGTCACTACTGTGTTTCCAGGCATGCTACTTCAACACATCTTCAATCTTAGTGTTGAGACGTGCATATTTCTCAACATTCACTACTGTGTTGCCAGACATGCTGCTTCAACACATATTTCCTCTTAGTGTTGAGACGTGCAAATTTCTCAATACTCGCCACTGTGTTTCCAGCCATGCTGCTTCAACACATCTTTCCTCTTAGTGTTGAGACATGCAAATTCCTCAACACTCACTACTGTGTTGCCAACAATGCTGCTTCAACACATCTTTTCCTCTTAGTGTTGAGACGTGCAAATTTACTCAACACTCACTAAAGTGCTGTCAGCCATGCTGCTTCAACACATCCTTTCTCTTACTGTTGTGACGTGCAAATTCCTCAAAACTCACTACTGTGTTGTCAGACATATTGCCTCAACATATCCTCACCTTAGTGTTGAGACGTGCAAATTCCTCAACACTCACTACTGTGTTTCCAGGCATGCTGCTTTAACACATCTTTCCTCTTAGTATTGAGACATGCAAATTCCTCAACACTCACTACTGAGTTGCCAGGCATGCTGCTTCAACACATCTTTCCTCTTAGTGTTGAGACGTGCAAATTCCTCAACACTCACTACTGTGTTGCCAGGCATGCTGATTCAACACATATTTCCTCTTAGTGTTGAGACGTGCAAATTCCTCAACACTCACTACTGTGTGGCCAGGCATGCTGCTTCAACACATATTTCCTCTTAGTGTTGAGACGTGCAAATTATTCAACAGTCACTACTGTGTTTCCAGGCACGCTACTTCAACACATCTTCAATCTTAGTGTTGAGACGTGCATATTTCTCAATATTCACTACTGTGTTGCCAGACATGCTTCTTCAACACATATTTCCTCTTAGTGTTGAGACGTGCAAATTTCTCATTACTCACCACTGTGTTTCCAGCCATGCTGCTTCAACACATCTTTCCTCTTACTGTTGAGACATGAAAATTCCTCAACACTCACTACTGTGTTGCCAACAATGCTGCTTCAACACATCTTTTCCTCTTAGTGTTGAGACGTGCAAATTTACTCAACACTCACTAAAGTTCTGTCAGGCATGCTGCTTAAACACATCCTTTCTCTTACTGTTGTGACGTGCAAATTCCTCAACACTCACTACTGTGTTGCCAGGCATGCTTCTTCGACACATATTTCCTCTTAGTGTTGAGACGTGCAAATTCCTTAACATTCACCATTACGTTGCCAGGCATGCTGCTTCCACACATCTTTCCTCTTATTGTTGAGACCTGCAAATTCCTCAACACTCACTATTGTGTTGCCAGGCATGCTGCTTCGACACATCTTTCCTCTTAGTGTTGAGATATGCAAATTCCTCAACACTCACTACTGTGTTTCTAGGCATGGTGCTTCAACACATCTTTTCTCTTAGTCTTGAGACATGCAAATTCCTCAACACTCACTAATATGTTGCCAGGCATGCTGCTTCACCACATCCTTCTTCTTAATATTGAGACGTGCAAATTCCTCAAAACTCACTACTGTGTTGTCAGACATACTGCATCAACATATCTTCACCTTTGTGTTGCCAGTCATGCTGCTTTAACACATCTTTCCTCTTTGTGTTGAGACGTGCAAATTACTCAACACTCACGACTGTGTTGTCAGGCATGCTTATTCAACACTTCTTTCTTCTTAGTGTTGAGAAGTGTAAATTCCTCGACACTCACTATTGTGTTGCCAGGCGTACTGCCTCAACACGTTTTCCTCTAGGTGTTGAGATGTGCAAATTCCTCAACACTCACCATTGTGTTGTCAGGCGTACTTCCTCAACACGTTTTCCTCTTATTGTTGAGACGTGCAAATCCCTCAACACTTACCATTGTGTTGCCAGGCACGCTGCTTCAACACATCTTTCCTCTTAGTGTTGAGTCGTGCAAATTCCTCAACACTCACCATTGTGTTGCCAGGCATGCTGCTTCAACACATATTTCCTCTTAGTGTTGAAACGTGCAAATTCCTCAACACTCACCATTGTGTTGCCAGGCATGCTGCTTCAACACATCTTTCCTCTTAGTGTTGAGATGTGCAAATTCCTCAACACTCACTACTGTGTTGCCAGGCATGCTGCTTCAACACATCTTTCCTCTTAGTGTTGAGACGTGCAAATTCCTCAATACTCACAACTGTGTTTCCAAGCATGCTGCTTCAACACATCTTTCCTCTTAGTGTTGAGACGTGCAAATTCCACAACACTCACTAATGTGTTGCCAGGCATGCTGCTTTAACACATCCTTCCTCTTAGTGTTGATACGTGCAAATTCCTCAAAAATCACTATTGTGTTGTAAGGCTTACTGCCTCAAAATATCCTCACCTTAGTGTTGAGACGTGCAAATTCCTCAACACTCACTACTGTGTTGCCAGACATGCTGCTTTAACACATCTTTCCTCTTAGTGTTGAGACGTGCAAATTCCTCAACACTCACTACTGTGTCGCCAGGCATGATGCTTCAACACATCTTTCCTCTTAGTGTTGAGACGTGCAAATTCCTCAACACTGACTACTGTGTTGCCAGGCATGCTGCTTCAACACATCTTTCCTCTTAGTGTTGAGACGTACAAATTCCTAAACAGTCACTACTGTTTAAAGGCATGCTACTTCAACACATCTTTCATCTTAGTGTTGAAACGTGCAAATTCCTTAACACTCACTATTGTGTTGCCAGGCATGCTGCTTCAACACATCTTTCCTCTTAGTGTTGACACGTGCAAATTCCTCAACACTCACTACTATGTTGCCAGGCATGCTGCTTTAACACATCTTTCCTCTTAGTGTTGAGACATGCAAATTTCTCAACACTCACTACTGTGTTGCCAGGCATGCTGCTTCAACACATCTTTCCTCTTAGTGTTGAGACGTGCAAATTCCTTAACACTCACTACTGTATGGCCAGGCATGCTGCTTCAACACATATTTCCTCTTAATGTTGAGACGTGCAAATTCCTCAACAGTCACTACTGTGTTTCCAGGCATGCTACTTCAACACATCTTCAATCTTAGTGTTGAGACGTGCATATTTCTCAACATTCACTACTGTGTTGCCAGACATGCTACTTCAACACATCTTTCCTCTTAATGTTGAGACGTGCAAATTCCTCAACACTCACTACTGTATTGCCAGGTATGCTGCTTCGACACATCTTTACTCTTAGTATTGAGACGTGCAAATTCCTCAACACTAACTACTGTGTTTCCATGCTTGCTACTTCAACACATCTTTCCTCTTATTGTTGAGACGTGCAAATTCCTCAAAACTCACTACTGTGTTGTCAGGCATACTGCATCAACATATCCTCACCTTTGTGTTGCCAGTCATGCTGCTTTAACACATCTTTCCTCTTTGTGTTGAGACGTGCAAATTACTCAACACTCACGACTGTGTTGTAAGGCATACTGCTTCAACACATCTTTCCTCTTAGTGTTGAGACGTGCAAATTCCTTAACACTCACTACTGTATGGCCAGGCATGCTGCTTCAACACATATTTCCTCTTAATGTTGAGACGTGCAAATTCCTCAACAGTCACTACTGTGTTTCCAGGCATGCTACTTCAACACATCTTCAATCTTAGTGTTGAGACGTGCATATTTCTCAACATTCACTACTGTGTTGCCAGACATGCTGCTTCAACACATATTTCCTCTTAGTGTTGAGACGTGCAAATTTCTCAATACTCGCCACTGTGTTTCCAGCCATGCTGCTTCAACACATCTTTCCTCTTAGTGTTGAGACATGCAAATTCCTCAACACTCACTACTGTGTTGCCAACAATGCTGCTTCAACACATCTTTTCCTCTTAGTGTTGAGACGTGCAAATTTACTCAACACTCACTAAAGTGCTGTCAGCCATGCTTCTTCAACACATCCTTTCTCTTACTGTTGTGACGTGCAAATTCCTCAAAACTCACTACTGTGTTGTCAGACATATTGCCTCAACATATCCTCACCTTAGTGTTGAGACGTCCAAATTCCTCAACACTCACTACTGTGTTTCCAGGCATGCTGCTTTAACACATCTTTCCTCTTAGTATTGAGACATGAAAATTCCTCAACACTCACTACTGAGTTGCCAGGCATGCTGCTTCAACACATCTTTCCTCTTAGTGTTGAGACGTGCAAATTCCTCAACACTCACTACTGTGTTGCCAGGCATGCTGATTCAACACATATTTCATCTTAGTGTTGAGACGTGCAAATTCCTCAACACTCACTACTGTGTGGCCAGGCATGCTGCTTCAACACATATTTCCTCTTAGTGTTGAGACGTGCAAATTATTCAACAGTCACTACTGTGTTTCCAGGCATGCTACTTCAACACATCTTCAATCTTAGTGTTGAGACGTGCATATTTCTCAATATTCACTACTGTGTTGCCAGACATGCTGCTTCAACACATATTTCCTCTTAGTGTTGAGACGTGCAAATTTCTTATTACTCACCACTGTGTTTCCAGCCATGCTGCTTCAACACATCTTTCCTCTTACTGTTGAGACATGCAAATTCCTCAACACTCACTACTGTGTTGCCAACAATGCTGCTTCAACACATCTTTTCCTCTTAGTGTTGAGACGTGCAAATTTACTCAACACTCACTAAAGTTCTGTCAGGCATGCTGCTTAAACACATCCTTTCTCTTACTGTTGTGACGTGCAAATTCCTCAACACTCACTACTGTGTTGCCAGGCATGCTTCTTCGACACATATTTCCTCTTAGTGTTGAGACGTGCAAATTCCTTAACATTCACCATTACGTTGCCAGGCATGCTGCTTCCACACATCTTTCCTCTTATTGTTGAGACCTGCAAATTCCTCAACACTCACTATTGTGTTGCCAGGCATGCTGCTTCGACACATCTTTCCTCTTAGTGTTGAGATATGCAAATTCCTCAACACTCACTACTGTGTTTCTAGGCATGGTGCTTCAACACATCTTTTCTCTTAGTCTTGAGACATGCAAATTCCTCAACACTCACTAATATGTTGCCAGGCATGCTGCTTCACCACATCCTTCTTCTTAATATTGAGACGTGCAAATTCCTCAAAACTCACTACTGTGTTGTCAGACATACTGCATCAACATATCTTCACCTTTGTGTTGCCAGTCATGCTGCTTTAACACATCTTTCCTGTTTGTGTTGAGACGTGCAAATTACTCAACACTCACGACTGTGTTGTCAGGCATGCTTATTCAACACTTCTTTCTTCTTAGTGTTGAGAAGTGTAAATTCCTCGACACTCACTATTGTGTTGCCAGGCGTACTGCCTCAACACGTTTTCCTCTAGGTGTTGAGATGTGCAAATTCCTCAACACTCACCATTGTGTTGTCAGGCGTACTTCCTCAACACGTTTTCCTCTTATTGTTGAGACGTGCAAATCCCTCAACACTTACCATTGTGTTGCCAGGCACGCTGCTTCAACACATCTTTCCTCTTAGTGTTGAGTCGTGCAAATTCCTCAACACTCACCATTGTGTTGCCAGGCATGCTGCTTCAACACATCTTTCCTCTTAGTGTTGAAACGTGCAAATTCCTCAACACTCACCATTGTGTTGCCAGGCATGCTGCTTCAACACATCTTTCCTCTTAGTGTTGAGATGTGCAAATTCCTCAACACTCACTACTGTGTTGCCAGGCATGCTGCTTCAACACATCTTTCCTCTTAGTGTTGATATGTGCAAATTCCTCAATACTCACCACTGTGTTTCCAAGCATGATGCTTCAACACATCTTTCATCTTAGTGTTGAGACGTGCAAATTCCTCAACACTCACTATTATGTTTCCAGGCATGCTGCTTCAACACATCTTTCCTCTTAGTGTTGAGACGTGCAAATTCCACAACACTCACTAATGTGTTGCCAGGCATGCTGCTTTATAACATCCTTCCTCTTAGTGTTGATACGTCAAAATTCCTCAAAAATCACTATTGTGTTGTAAGGCTTACTGCCTCAAAATATCCTCACCTTAGTGTTGAGACGTGCAAATTCCTCAACACTCACTACTGTGTTGCCAGACATGCTGCTTTAACACATCTTTCCTCTTAGTGTTGAGACGTGCAAATTCCTCAACACTCACTACTGTGTCGCCAGGCATGATGCTTCAACACATCTTTCCTCTTAGTGTTGAGACGTGCAAATTCCTCAACACTGACTACTGTGTTGCCAGGCATGCTGCTTCAACACATCTTTCCTCTTAGTGTTGAGACGTACAAATTCCTAAACAGTCACTACTGTTTAAAGGCATGCTACTTCAACACATCTTTCATCTTAGTGTTGAAACGTGCAAATTCCTTAACACTCACTATTGTGTTGCCAGGCATGCTGCTTCAACACATCTTTCCTCTTAGTGTTGACACGTGCAAATTCCTCAACACTCACTACTGTGTTGCCAGGCATGCTGCTTTAACACATCTTTCCTCTTAGTGTTGAGACATGCAAATTTCTCAACACTCACTACTGTGTTGCCAGGCATGCTGCTTCAACACATCTTTCCTCTTAGTGTTGAGACGTGCAAATTCCTTAACACTCACTACTGTATGGCCAGGCATGCTACTTCAACACATATTTCCTCTTAATGTTGAGACGTGGAAATTCCTCAACAGTCACTACTGTGTTTCCAGGCATGCTACTTCAACACATCTTCAATCTTAGTGTTGAGACGTGCATATTTCTCAACATTCACTACTGTGTTGCCAGACATGCTGCTTCAACACATATTTCCTCTTAGTGTTGAGACGTGCAAATTTCTCAATACTCGCCACTGTGTTTCCAGCCATGCTGCTTCAACACATCTTTCCTCTTAGTGTTGAGACATGCAAATTCCTCAACACTCACTACTGTGTTGCCAACAATGCTGCTTCAACACATCTTTTCCTCTTAGTGTTGAGACGTGCAAATTTACTCAACACTCACTAAAGTGCTGTCAGCCATGCTGCTTCAACACATCCTTTCTCTTACTGTTGTGACGTGCAAATTCCTCAAAACTCACTACTGTGTTGTCAGACATATTGCCTCAACATATCCTCACCTTAGTGTTGAGACGTGCAAATTCCTCAACACTCACTACTGTGTTTCCAGGCATGCTGCTTTAACACATCTTTCCTCTTAGTATTGAGACATGCAAATTCCTCAACACTCACTACTGAGTTGCCAGGCATGCTGCTTCAACACATCTTTCCTCTTAGTGTTGAGACGTGCAAATTCCTCAACACTCACTACTGTGTTGCCAGGCATGCTGCTTCAACACATATTTCCTCTTAGTGTTGAGACGTGCAAATTCCTCAACAGTCACTACTGTGTTTCCAGGCATGCTACTTCAACACATCTTCAATCTTAGTGTTGAGACGTGCATATTTCTCAACATTCACTACTGTGTTGCCAGACATGCTGCTTCAACACATATTTCCTCTTAGTGTTGAGACGTGCAAATTTCTCAATACTCACCACTGTGTTTCCAGCCATGCTGCTTCAACACATCTTTCCTCTTAGTGTTGAGACATGCAAATTCCTCAACACTCACTACTGTGTTGCCAACAATGCTGCTTCAACACATCTTTTCCTCTTAGTGTTGAGACGTGCAAATTTACTCAACACTCACTAAAGTGCTGTCAGGCATGCTGCTTCAACACATCCTTTCTCTTACTGTTGTGACGTGCAAATTCCTCAAAACTCACTACTGTGTTGTCAGACATATTGCCTCAACATATCCTCACCTTAGTGTTGAGACGTGCAAATTCCTCAACACTCACTACTGTGTTTCCAGGCATGCTGCTTTAACACATCTTTCCTCTTAGTGTTGAGACATGCAAATTCCTCAACACTCACTACTGAGTTGCCAGGCATGCTGATTAAACACATATTTCATCTTAGTGTTGAGACGTGCAAATTCCTCAACACTCACTACTGTGTGGCCAGGCATGCTGCTTCAACACATATTTCCTCTTAGTGTTGAGACGTGCAAATTATTCAACAGTCACTACTGTGTTTCCAGGCATGCTACTTCAACACATCTTCAATCTTAGTGTTGAGACGTGCATATTTCTCAATATTCACTACTGTGTTGCCAGACATGCTGCTTCAACACATATTTCCTCTTAGTGTTGAGACGTGCAAATTTCTCATTACTCACCACTGTGTTTCCAGCCATGCTGCTTCAACACATCTTTCCTCTTACTGTTGAGACATGCAAATTCCTCAACACTCACTACTGTGTTGCCAACAATGCTGCTTCAACACATATTTTCCTCTTAGTGTTGAGACGTGCAAATTTACTCAACACTCACTAAAGTTCTGTCAGGCATGCTGCTTCAACACATCCTTTCTCTTACTGTTGTGACGTGCAAATTCCTCAACACTCACTACTGTGTTGCCAGGCATGCTTCTTCGACACATATTTCCTCTTAGTGTTGAGACGTGCAAATTCCTTAACATTCACCATTACGTTGCCAGGCATGCTGCTTCCACACATCTTTCCTCTTATTGTTGAGACCTGCAAATTCCTCAACACTCACTATTGTGTTGCCAGGCATGCTGCTTCGACACATCTTTCCTCTTAGTGTTGAGATATGCAAATTCCTCAACACTCACTACTGTGTTTCTAGGCATGGTGCTTCAACACATCTTTTCTCTTAGTCTTGAGACATGCAAATTCCTCAACACTCACTAATATGTTGCCAGGCATGCTGCTTCACCACATCCTTCCTCTTAATATTGAGACGTGCAAATTCCTCAAAACTCACTACTGTGTTGTCAGGCATACTGCATCAACATATCCTCACCTTTGTGTTGCCAGTCATGCTGCTTTAACACATCTTTCCTCTTTGTGTTGAGACGTGCAAATTACTCAACACTCACGACTGTGTTGTAAGGCATGCTTATTCAACACTTCTTTCTTCTTAGTGTTGAGAAGTGTAAATTCCTCGACACTCACTATTGTGTTGCCAGGCGTACTGCCTCAACACGTTTTCCTCTAGGTGTTGAGATGTGCAAATTCCTCAACACTCACCATTGTGTTGTCAGGCGTACTTCCTCAACACGTTTTCCTCTTATTGTTGAGACGTGCAAATCCCTCAACACTTACCATTGTGTTGCCAGGCACGCTGCTTCAACACATCTTTCCTCTTAGTGTTGAGACGTGCAAATTCCTCAACACTCACCATTGTGTTGCCAGGCATGCTGCTTCAACACATCTTTCCTCTTAGTGTTGAGACGTGCAAATTCCTCAACACTCACTACTGTGTTGCCAGGCATGCTGCTTCAACACATCTTTCCTCTTAGTGTTGATATGTGCAAATTCCTCAATACTCACCACTGTGTTTCCAAGCATGCTGCTTCAACACATCTTTCATCTTAGTGTTGAGACGTGCAAATTCCTCAACACTCACTATTATGTTTCCAGGCATGCTGCTTCAACACATCTTTCCTCTTAGTGTTGAGACGTGCAAATTCCATAACACTCACTAATGTGTTGCCAGGCATGCTGCTTTAACACATCCTTCCTCTTAGTGTTGATACGTCAAAATTCCTCAAAAATCACTATTGTGTTGTAAGGCTTACTGCCTCAAAATATCCTCACCTTAGTGTTGAGACGTGCAAATTCCTCAACACTCACTACTGTGTTGCCAGACATGCTGCTTTAACACATCTTTCCTCTTAGTGTTGAGACGTGCAAATTCCTCAACACTCACTACTGTGTCGCCAGGCATGATGTTTCAACACATCTTTCCTCTTAGTGTTGAGACGTGCAAATTCCTCAACACTCACTACTGTGTTGCCAGGCATGCTGCTTCAACACATCTTTCCTCTTAGTGTTGAGACGTACAAATTCCTAAACAGTCACTACTGTTTAAAGGCATGCTACTTCAACACATCTTTTCATCTTAGTGTTGAAACGTGCAAATTCCTTAACACTCACTATTGTGTTGCCAGGCATGCTGCTTCAACACATCTTTCCTCTTAGTGTTGAAACGTGCAAATTCCTCAACACTCACTACTGTGTTGCCATGCATGCTGCTTTAACACATCTTTCCTCTTAGTGTTGAGACATGCAAATTTCTCAACACTCACTACTGTGTTGCCAGGCATGCTGCTTCAACACATCTTTCCTCTTAGTGTTGAGACGTGCAAATTCCTCAACAGTCACTACTGTGTTTCCAGGCATGTTACTTCAACACATCTTCAATCTTAGTGTTGAGACGTGCATATTTCTCAACATTCACTACTGTGTTGCCAGACATGTTGCTTCAACACATATTTCCTCTTAGTGTTGAGACGTGCAAATTTCTCAATACTCACCAATGTGTTTCCAGCCATGCTGCTTCAACACATCTTTCCTCTTAGTGTTGAGACGTGCAAATTTACTCAACACTCATTAAAGTGTTGTCAGGCATGCTGCTTCAACACATCCTTTCTCTTACTGTTGTGACGTGCAAATTCCTCAAAACTCACTACTGTGTTGTCAGACATATTGCCTCAACATATCCTCACCTTAGTGTTGAGACGTGCAAATTCCTCAACACTCACTACTGTGTTTCCAGGCATGCTGCTTTAACACATCTTTCCTCTTAGTGTTGAGACGTGCAACTTCCTCAACACTCACTACTGAGTTGCCAGGAATGCTGCTTCAACACATCTTTCCTCTTAGTGTTGAGACGTGCAAATTCCTCAACAATAAATACTGTATTGCCAGGCATGCTGATTCAACACATATTTCATCTTAGTGTTGAGACGTGCAAATTCCTCAACACTCACTACTGTGTTTCCAGGCATGCTACTTCAACACATCTTTCCTCTTAATGTTGAGACGTGCAAATTCCTCAACACTCACTACTGTATTGCCAGGTATGCTGCTTCGACACATCTTTACTCTTAGTATTGAGACGTGCAAATTCCTCAACACTAACTACTGTGTTTCCATGCTTGCTACTTCAACACATCTTTCCTCTTATTGTTGAGACGTGCAAATTCCTCAAAACTCACTACTGTGTTGTCAGGCATACTGCATCAACATATCCTCACCTTTGTGTTGCCAGTCATGCTGCTTTAACACATCTTTCCTCTTTGTGTTGAGACGTGCAAATTACTCAACACTCACGACTGTGTTGTAAGGCATACTGCTTCAACACATCTTTCCTCTTAGTGTTGAGACGTGCAAATTCCTTAACACTCACTACTGTATGGCCAGGCATGCTGCTTCAACACATATTTCCTCTTAATGTTGAGACGTGCAAATTCCTCAACAGTCACTACTGTGTTTCCAGGCATGCTACTTCAACACATCTTCAATCTTAGTGTTGAGACGTGCATATTTCTCAACATTCACTACTGTGTTGCCAGACATGCTGCTTCAACACATATTTCCTCTTAGTGTTGAGACGTGCAAATTTCTCAATACTCGCCACTGTGTTTCCAGCCATGCTGCTTCAACACATCTTTCCTCTTAGTGTTGAGACATGCAAATTCCTCAACACTCACTACTGTGTTGCCAACAATGCTGCTTCAACACATCTTTTCCTCTTAGTGTTGAGACGTGCAAATTTACTCAACACTCACTAAAGTGCTGTCAGCCATGCTGCTTCAACACATCCTTTCTCTTACTGTTGTGACGTGCAAATTCCTCAAAACTCACTACTGTGTTGTCAGACATATTGCCTCAACATATCCTCACCTTAGTGTTGAGACGTGCAAATTCCTCAACACTCACTACTGTGTTTCCAGGCATGCTGCTTTAACACATCTTTCCTCTTAGTATTGAGACATGCAAATTCCTCAACACTCACTACTGTGTTGCCAGGCATGCTGCTTCAACACATCTTTCCTCTTAGTGTTGAGACGTGCAAATTCCTCAACACTCACTACTGTGTTGCCAGGCATGCTGCTTCAACACATCTTTCCTCTTAGTGTTGAGACGTGCAAATTCCTTAACACTCACTACTGTATGGCCAGGCATGCTGCTTCAACACATATTTCCTCTTAATGTTGAGACGTGCAAATTCCTCAACAGTCACTACTGTGTTTCCAGGCATGCTACTTCAACACATCTTCAATCTTAGTGTTGAGACGTGCATATTTCTCAACAATCACTACTGTGTTGCCAGACATGCTGCTTCAACACATATTTCCTCTTAGTGTTGAGACGTGCAAATTTCTCAATACTCACCACTGTGTTTCCAGCCATGCTGCTTCAACACATCTTTCCTCTTAGTGTTGAGACATGCAAATTCCTCAACACTCACTACTGTGTTGCCAACAATGCTGCTTCAACACATCTTTTCCTCTTAGTGTTGAGACGTGCAAATTTACTCAACACTCACTAAAGTGCTGTCAGGCATGCTGCTTCAACACATCCTTTCTCTTACTGTTGTGACGTGCAAATTCCTCAAAACTCACTACTGTGTTGTCAGACATATTGCCTCAACATATCCTCACCTTAGTGTTGAGACGTGCAAATTCCTCAACACTCACTACTGTGTTTCCAGGCATGCTGCTTTAACACATCTTTCCTCTTAGTGTTGAGACATGCAAATTCCTCAACACTCACTACTGAGTTGCCAGGCATGCTGATTAAACACATATTTCATCTTAGTGTTGAGACGTGCAAATTCCTCAACACTCACTACTGTGTGGCCAGGCATGCTGCTTCAACACATATTTCCTCTTAGTGTTGAGACGTGCAAATTATTCAACAGTCACTACTGTGTTTCCAGGCATGCTACTTCAACACATCTTCAATCTTAGTGTTGAGACGTGCATATTTCTCAATATTCACTACTGTGTTGCCAGACATGCTGCTTCAACACATATTTCCTCTTAGTGTTGAGACGTGCAAATTTCTCATTACTCACCACTGTGTTTCCAGCCATGCTGCTTCAACACATCTTTCCTCTTACTGTTGAGACATGCAAATTCCTCAACACTCACTACTGTGTTGCCAACAATGCTGCTTCAACACATCTTTTCCTCTTAGTGTTGGGACGTGCAAATTTACTCAACACTCACTAAAGTTTTGTCAGGCATGCTGCTTAAACACATCCTTTCTCTTACTGTTGTGACGTGCAAATTCCTCAACACTCACTACTGTGTTGCCAGGCATGCTTCTTCGACACATATTTCCTCTTAGTGTTGAGACGTGCAAATTCCTTAACATTCACCATTACGTTGCCAGGCATGCTGCTTCCACACATCTTTCCTCTTATTGTTGAGACCTGCAAATTCCTCAACACTCACTATTGTGTTGCCAGGCATGCTGCTTCGACACATCTTTCCTCTTAGTGTTGAGATATGCAAATTCCTCAACACTCACTACTGTGTTTCTAGGCATGGTGCTTCAACACATCTTTTCTCTTAGTCTTGAGACATGCAAATTCCTCAACACTCACTAATATGTTGCCAGGCATGCTGCTTCACCACATCCTTCCTCTTAATATTGAGACGTGCAAATTCCTCAAAACTCACTACTGTGTTGTCAGGCATACTGCATCAACATATCCTCACCTTTGTGTTGCCAGTCATGCTGCTTTAACACATCTTTCCTCTTTGTGTTGAGACGTGCAAATTACTCAACACTCACGACTGTGTTGTAAGGCATGCTTATTCAACACTTCTTTCTTCTTAGTGTTGAGAAGTGTAAATTCCTCGACACTTACTATTGTGTTGCCAGGCGTACTGCCTCAACACGTTTTCCTCTAGGTGTTGAGATGTGCAAATTCCTCAACACTCACCATTGTGTTGTCAGGCGTACTTCCTCAACACGTTTTCCTCTTATTGTTGAGACGTGCAAATACCTCAACACTTACCATTGTGTTGCCAGGAACGCTGCTTCAACACATCTTTCCTCTTAGTGTTGAGTCGTGCAAATTCCTCAACACTCACCATTGCGTTGCCAGGCAAGCTGCTTCAACACATCTTTCCTCTTAGTGTTGAAACGTGCAAATTCCTCAACACTCACCATTGTGTTGCCAGGCATGCTGCTTCAACACATCTTTCCTCTTAGTGTTGAGATGTGCAAATTCCTCAACACTCACTACTGTGTTGCCAGGCATGCTGCTTCAACACATCTTTCCTCTTAGTGTTGATATGTGCAAATTCCTCAATACTCACCACTGTGTTTCCAAGCATGCTGCTTCAACACATCTTTCATCTTAATGTTGAGACGTGCAAATTCCTCAACACTCACTATTATGTTTCCAGGCATGCTGCTTCAACACATCTTTCCTCTTAGTGTTGAGACGTGCAAATTCCACAACACTCACTAATGTGTTGTCAGGCATGCTGCTTTAACACATCCTTCCTCTTAGTGTTGATGCGTTAAAATTCCTCAAAAATCACTATTGTGTTGTAAGGCTTACTGCCTCAAAATATCCTCACCTTAGTGTTGAGACGTGCAAATTCCTCAACACTCACTACTGTGTTGCCAGACATGCTGCTTTAACACATCTTTCCTCTTAGTGTTGAGACGTGCAAATTCCTCAACACTCACTATTGTGTCGCCAGGCATGATGTTTCAACACCTCTTTCCTCTTAGTGTTGAGACGTGCAAATTCCTCAACACTCACTACTGTGTTGCCAGGCATGCTGCTTCAACACATCTTTCCTCTTAGTGTTGAGACGTACAAATTCCTAAACAGTCACTACTGTTTAAAGGCATGCTACTTCAACACATCTTTTCATCTTAGTGTTGAAACGTGCAAATTCCTTAACACTCACTATTGTGTTGCCAGGCATGCTGCTTCAACACATCTTTCCTCTTAGTGTTGACACGTGCAAATTCCTCAACACTCACTACTGTGTTGCCAGGCATGCTGCTTTAACACATCTTTCCTCTTAGTGTTGAGACATGCAAATTTCTCAACACTCACTACTGTGTTGCCAGGCATGCTGCTTCAACACATCTTTCCTCTTAGTGTTGAGACGTGCAAATTCCTTAACACTCACTACTGTATGGCCAGGCATGCTACTTCAACACATATTTCCTCTTAATGTTGAGACGTGGAAATTCCTCAACAGTCACTACTGTGTTTCCAGGCATGCTACTTCAACACATCTTCAATCTTAGTGTTGAGACGTGCATATTTCTCAACATTCACTACTGTGTTGCCAGACATGCTGCTTCAACACATATTTCCTCTTAGTGTTGAGACGTGCAAATTTCTCAATACTCGCCACTGTGTTTCCAGCCATGCTGCTTCAACACATCTTTCCTCTTAGTGTTGAGACATGCAAATTCCTCAACACTCACTACTGTGTTGCCAACAATGCTGCTTCAACACATCTTTTCCTCTTAGTGTTGAGACGTGCAAATTTACTCAACACTCACTAAAGTGCTGTCAGCCATGCTGCTTCAACACATCCTTTCTCTTACTGTTGTGACGTGCAAATTCCTCAAAACTCACTACTGTGTTGTCAGACATATTGCCTCAACATATCCTCACCTTAGTGTTGAGACGTGCAAATTCCTCAACACTCACTACTGTGTTTCCAGGCATGCTGCTTTAACACATCTTTCCTCTTAGTATTGAGACATGCAAATTCCTCAACACTCACTACTGAGTTGCCAGGCATGCTGCTTCAACACATCTTTCCTCTTAGTGTTGAGACGTGCAAATTCCTCAACACTCACTACTGTGTTGCCAGGCATGCTGATTCAACACATATTTCATCTTAGTGTTGAGACGTGCAAATTCCTCAACACTCACTACTGTGTGGCCAGGCATGCTGCTTCAACACATATTTCCTCTTAGTGTTGAGACGTGCAAATTATTCAACAGTCACTACTGTGTTTCCAGGCACGCTACTTCAACACATCTTCAATCTTAGTGTTGAGACGTGCATATTTCTCAATATTCACTACTGTGTTGCCAGACATGCTTCTTCAACACATATTTCCTCTTAGTGTTGAGACGTGCAAATTTCTCATTACTCACCACTGTGTTTCCAGCCATGCTGCTTCAACACATCTTTCCTCTTACTGTTGAGACATGCAAATTCCTCAACACTCACTACTGTGTTGCCAACAATGCTGCTTCAACACATCTTTTCCTCTTAGTGTTGAGACGTGCAAATTTACTCAACACTCACTAAAGTTCTGTCAGGCATGCTGCTTCAACACATCCTTTCTCTTACTGTTGTGACGTGAAAATTCATCAACACTCACTACTGTGTTGCCAGGCATGCTTCTTCGACACATATTTCCTCTTAGTGTTGAGACGTGCAAATTCCTTAACATTCACCATTACGTTGCCAGGCATGCTGCTTCCACACATCTTTCCTCTTATTGTTGAGACCTGCAAATTCCTCAACACTCACTATTGTGTTGCCAGGCATGCTGCTTCGACACATCTTTCCTCTTAGTGTTGAGATATGCAAATTCCTCAACACTCACTACTGTGTTTCTAGGCATGGTGCTTCAACACATCTTTTCTCTTAGTCTTGAGACATGCAAATTCCTCAACACTCACTAATATGTTGCCAGGCATGCTGCTTCACCACATCCTTCTTCTTAATATTGAGACGTGCAAATTCCTCAAAACTCACTACTGTGTTGTCAGACATACTGCATCAACATATCTTCACCTTTGTGTTGCCAGTCATGCTGCTTTAACACATCTTTCCTGTTTGTGTTGAGACGTGCAAATTACTCAACACTCACGACTGTGTTGTCAGGCATGCTTATTCAACACTTCTTTCTTCTTAGTGTTGAGAAGTGTAAATTCCTCGACACTCACTATTGTGTTGCCAGGCGTACTGCCTCAACACGTTTTCCTCTAGGTGTTGAGATGTGCAAATTCCTCAACACTCACCATTGTGTTGTCAGGCGTACTTCCTCAACACGTTTTCCTCTTATTGTTGAGACGTGCAAATCCCTCAACACTTACCATTGTGTTGCCAGGCACGCTGCTTCAACACATCTTTCCTCTTAGTGTTGAGTCGTGCAAATTCCTCAACACTCACCATTGTGTTGCCAGGCATGCTGCTTCAACACATATTTCCTCTTAGTGTTGAAACGTGCAAATTCCTCAACACTCACCATTGTGTTGCCAGGCATGCTGCTTCAACACATCTTTCCTCTTAGTGTTGAGATGTGCAAATTCCTCAACACTCACTACTGTGTTGCCAGGCATGCTGCTTCAACACATCTTTCCTCTTAGTGTTGATATGTGCAAATTCCTCAATACTCACCACTGTGTTTCCAAGCATGCTGCTTCAACACATCTTTCATCTTAGTGTTGAGACGTGCAAATTCCTCAACACTCACTATTATGTTTCCAGGCATGCTGCTTCAACACATCTTTCCTCTTAGTGTTGAGACGTGCAAATTCCATAACACTCACTAATGTGTTGCCAGGCATGCTGCTTTAACACATCCTTCCTCTTAGTGTTGATACGTCAAAATTCCTCAAAAATCACTATTGTGTTGTAAGGCTTACTGCCTCAAAATATCCTCACCTTAGTGTTGAGACGTGCAAATTCCTCAACACTCACTACTGTGTTGCCAGACATGCTGCTTTAACACATCTTTCCTCTTAGTGTTGAGACGTGCAAATTCCTCAACACTCACTACTGTGTCGCCAGGCATGATGTTTCAACACATCTTTCCTCTTAGTGTTGAGACGTGCAAATTCCTCAACACTCACTACTGTGTTGCCAGGCATGCTGCTTCAACACATCTTTCCTCTTAGTGTTGAGACGTACAAATTCCTAAACAGTCACTACTGTTTAAAGGCATGCTACTTCAACACATCTTTTCATCTTAGTGTTGAAACGTGCAAATTCTTTAACACTCACTATTGTGTTGCCAGGCATGCTGCTTCAACACATCTTTCCTCTTAGTGTTGAAACGTGCAAATTCCTCAACACTCACTACTGTGTTACCATGCATGCTGCTTTAACACATCTTTCCTCTTAGTGTTGAGACATGCAAATTTCTCAACACTCACTACTGTGTTGCCAGGCATGCTGCTTCAACACATCTTTCCTCTTAGTGTTGAGACGTGCAAATTCCTCAACACTCACTATTGTGTGGCCAGGCATGCTGCTTCAAGACATATTTCCTCATAGTGTTGAGACGTGCAAATTCCTCAACAGTCACTACTGTGTTTCCAGGCATGTTACTTCAACACATCTTCAATCTTAGTGTTGAGACGTGCATATTTCTCAACATTCACTACTGTGTTGCCAGACATGTTGCTTCAACACATATTTCCTCTTAGTGTTGAGACGTGCAAATTTCTCAATACTCACCAATGTGTTTCCAGCCATGCTGCTTCAACACATCTTTCCTCTTAGTGTTGAGACGTGCAAATTTACTCAACACTCATTAAAGTGCTGTCAGGCATGCTGCTTCAACACATCCTTTCTCTTACTGTTGTGACGTGCAAATTCCTCAAAACTCACTACTGTGTTGTCAGACATATTGCCTCAACATATCCTCACCTTAGTGTTGAGACGTGCAAATTCCTCAACACTCACTACTGTGTTTCCAGGCATGCTGCTTTAACACATCTTTCCTCTTAGTGTTGAGACGTGCAACTTCCTCAACACTCACTACTGAGTTGCCAGGAATGCTGCTTCAACACATTTTTCCTCTTAGTGTTGAGACGTGCAAATTACTCAACAATAAATAATGTATTGCCAGGCATGCTGATTCAACACATATTTCATCTTAGTGTTGAGACGTGCAAATTCCTCAACACTCACTACTGTGTTTCCAGGCATGCTACTTCAACACATCTTTCCTCTTAATGTTGAGACGTGCAAATTCCTCAACACTCACTACTGTATTGCCAGGTATGCTGCTTCGACACATCTTTACTCTTAGTATTGAGACGTGCAAATTCCTCAACACTAACTACTGTGTTTCCATGCTTGCTACTTCAACACATCTTTCCTCTTATTGTTGAGACGTGCAAATTCCTCAAAACTCACTACTGTGTTGTCAGGCATACTGCATCAACATATCCTCACCTTTGTGTTGCCAGTCATGCTGCTTTAACACATCTTTCCTCTTTGTGTTGAGACGTGCAAATTACTCAACACTCACGACTGTGTTGTAAGGCATGCTTATTCAACACTTCTTTCTTCTTAGTGTTGAGAAGTGTAAATTCCTCGACACTCACTATTATGTTGCCAGGCGTACTGCCTCAACACGTTTTCCTCTAGGTGTTGAGATGTGCAAATTCCTCAACACTCACCATTGTGTTGTCAGGCGTACTTCCTCAACACGTTTTCCTCTTATTGTTGAGACGTGCAAATCCCTCAACACTTACCATTGTGTTGCCAGGCACGCTGCTTCAACACATCTTTCCTCTTAGTGTTGAGTCGTGCAAATTCCTCAACACTCACCATTGTGTTGCCAGGCATGCTGCTTCAACACATCTTTCCTCTTAGTGTTGAAACGTGCAAATTCCTCAACACTCACCATTGTGTTGCCAGGCATGCTGCTTCAACACATCTTTCCTCTTAGTGTTGAGATGTGCAAATTCCTCAACACTCACTACTGTGTTGCCAGGCATGCTGCTTCAACACATCTTTCCTCTTAGTGTTGATATGTGCAAATTCCTCAATACTCACCACTGTGTTTCCAAGCATGCTGCTTCAACACATCTTTCATCTTAGTGTTGAGACTGCAAATTCCTCAACACTCACTATTATGTTTCCAGGCATGCTGCTTCAACACATCTTTCCTCTTAGTGTTGAGACGTGCAAATTCCACAACACTCACTAATGTGTTGCCAGGCATGCTGCTTTATAACATCTTTCCTCTTAGTGTTGATACGTCAAAATTCCTCAAAAATCACTATTGTGTTGTAAGGCTTACTGCCTCAAAATATCCTCACCTTAGTGTTGAGACGTGCAAATTCCTCAACACTCACTACTATGTTGCCAGACATGCTGCTTTAACACATCTTTCCTCTTAGTGTTGAGACGTGCAAATTCCTCAACACTCACTACTGTGTCGCCAGGCATGATGTTTCAACACATCTTTCCTCTTAGTGTTGAGACGTGCAAATTCCTCAACACTCACTACTGTGTTGCCAGGCATGCTGCTTCAACACATCTTTCCTCTTAGTGTTGAGACGTACAAATTCCTAAACAGTCACTACTGTTTAAAGGCATGCTACTTCAACACATCTTTTCATCTTAGTGTTGAAACGTGCAAATTCCTTAACACTCACTATTGTGTTGCCAGGCATGCTGCTTCAACACATATTTCCTCTTAGTGTTGACACGTGCAAATTCCTCAACACTCACTACTGTGTTGCCAGGCATGCTGCTTTAACACATCTTTCCTCTTAGTGTTGAGAATTGCAAATTTCTCAACACTCACTACTGTGTTGCCAGGCATGCTGCTTCAACACATATTTCCTCTTAGTGTTGAGACGTGCAAATTCCTCATCAGTCACTACTGTGTTCCCAGGCATGTTACTTCAACACATCTTCAATCTTAGTGTTGAGACGTGCATATTTCTCAACATTCACTACTGTGTTGCCAGACATGCTGCTTCAACACATATTTCCTCTTAGTGTTGAGACGTGCAAATTCCTCAACACTCACTACTGTGTTTCCAGGCATGCTGCTTTAACACATCTTTCCTCTTAGTGTTGAGACGTGCAACTTCCTCAACACTCACTACTGAGTTGCCAGGAATGCTGCTTCAACACATCTTTCCTCTTAGTGTTGAGACGTGCAAATTCCTCAACAATAAATACTGTATTGCCAGGCATGCTGATTCAACACATATTTCATCTTAGTGTTGAGACGTGCAAATTCTTCAACACTCACTACTGTGTTTCCAGGCATGCTACTTCAACACATCTTTCCTCTTAATGTTGATACGTGCAAATTCCTCAACACTCACTACTGTATTGCCAGGTATGCTGCTTCGACACATCTTTACTCTTAGTATTGAGACGTGCAAATTCCTCAACACTAACTACTGTGTTGCCATGCTTGCTACTTCAACACATCTTTCCTCTTAGTGTTGAGACGTGCAAATTCCTCAAAACTCACTACTGTGTTGTCAGGCATACTGCATCAACATATCCTCACCTTTGTGTTGCCAGTCATGCTGCTTTAACACATCTTTCCTCTTTGTGTTGAGACATGCAAATTACTCAACACTCACGACTGTGTTGTAAGGCATGCTTATTCAACACTTCTTTCTTCTTAGTGTTGAGAAGTGTAAATTCCTCGACACTCACTATTATGTTGCCAGGCGTACTGCCTCAACACGTTTTCCTCTAGGTGTTGAGATGTGCAAATTCCTCAACACTCACCATTGTGTTGTCAGGCGTACTTCCTCAACACGTTTTCCTCTTATTGTTGAGACGTGCAAATCCCTCAACACTTACCATTGTGTTGCCAGGCACGCTGCTTCAACACATCTTTCCTCTTAGTGTTGAGTCGTGCAAATTCCTCAACACTCACCATTGTGTTGCCAGGCATGCTGCTTCAACACATCTTTCCTCTTAGTGTTGAAACGTGCAAATTCCTCAACACTCACCATTGTGTTGCCAGGCATGCTGCTTCAACACATCTTTCCTCTTAGTGTTGAGATGTGCAAATTCCTCAACACTCACTACTGTGTTGCCAGGCATGCTGCTTCAACACATCTTTCCTCTTAGTGTTGATATGTGCAAATTCCTCAATACTCACCACTGTGTTTCCAAGCATGCTGCTTCAACACATCTTTCATCTTAGTGTTGAGACGTGCAAATTCCTCAACACTCACTATTATGTTTCCAGGCATGCTGCTTCAACACATCTTTCCTCTTAGTGTTGAGACGTGCAAATTCCACAACACTCACTAATGTGTTGCCAGGCATGCTGCTTTATAACATCCTTCCTCTTAGTGTTGATACGTCAAAATTCCTCAAAAATCACTATTGTGTTGTAAGGCTTACTGCCTCAAAATATCCTCACCTTAGTGTTGAGACGTGCAAATTCCTCAACACTCACTACTGTGTTGCCAGACATGCTGCTTTAACACATCTTTCCTCTTAGTGTTGAGACGTGCAAATTCCTCAACACTCACTACTGTATCGCCAGGCATGATGTTTCAACACATCTTTCCTCTTAGTGTTGAGACGTGCAAATTCCTCAACACTCACTACTGTGTTGCCAGGCATGCTGCTTCAACACATCTTTCCTCTTAGTGTTGAGACGTACAAATTCCTAAACAGTCACTACTGTTTAAAGGCATGCTACTTCAACACATCTTTTCATCTTAGTGTTGAAACGTGCAAATTCCTTAACACTCACTATTGTGTTGCCAGGCATGCTGCTTCAACACATCTTTCCTCTTAGTGTTGAAACGTGCAAATTCCTCAACACTCACTACTGTGTTGCCATGCATGCTGCTTTAACACATCTTTCCTCTTAGTGTTGAGACATGCAAATTTCTCAACACTCACTACTGTGTTGCCAGGCATGCTGCTTCAACACATCTTTCCTCTTAGTGTTGAGACGTGCAAATTCCTCAACAGTCACTACTGTGTTTCCAGGCATGTTACTTCAACACATCTTCAATCTTAGTGTTGAGACGTGCATATTTCTCAACATTCACTACTGTGTTGCCAGACATGTTGCTTCAACACATATTTCCTCTTAGTGTTGAGACGTGCAAATTTCTCAATACTCACCAATGTGTTTCCAGCCATGCTGCTTCAACACATCTTTCCTCTTAGTGTTGAGACGTGCAAATTTACTCAACACTCATTAAAGTGTTGTCAGGCATGCTGCTTCAACACATCCTTTCTCTTACTGTTGTGACGTGCAAATTCCTCAAAACTCACTACTGTGTTGTCAGACATATTGCCTCAACATATCCTCACCTTAGTGTTGAGACGTGCAAATTCCTCAACACTCACTACTGTGTTTCCAGGCATGCTGCTTTAACACATCTTTCCTCTTAGTGTTGAGACGTGCAACTTCCTCAACACTCACTACTGAGTTGCCAGGAATGCTGCTTCAACACATTTTTCCTCTTAGTGTTGAGACGTGCAAATTACTCAACAATAAATAATGTATTGCCAGGCATGCTGATTCAACACATATTTCATCTTAGTGTTGAGACGTGCAAATTCCTCAACACTCACTACTGTGTTTCCAGGCATGCTACTTCAACACATCTTTCCTCTTAATGTTGAGACGTGCAAATTCCTCAACACTCACTACTGTATTGCCAGGTATGCTGCTTCGACACATCTTTACTCTTAGTATTGAGACGTGCAAATTCCTCAACACTAACTACTGTGTTTCCATGCTTGCTACTTCAACACATCTTTCCTCTTATTGTTGAGACGTGCAAATTCCTCAAAACTCACTACTGTGTTGTCAGGCATACTGCATCAACATATCCTCACCTTTGTGTTGCCAGTCATGCTGCTTTAACACATCTTTCCTCTTTGTGTTGAGACGTGCAAATTACTCAACACTCACGACTGTGTTGTAAGGCATGCTTATTCAACACTTCTTTCTTCTTAGTGTTGAGAAGTGTAAATTCCTCGACACTCACTATTGTGTTGCCAGGCGTACTGCCTCAACACGTTTTCCTCTAGGTGTTGAGATGTGCAAATTCCTCAACACTCACCATTGTGTTGTCAGGCGTACTTCCTCAACATGTTTTCCTCTTATTGTTGAGACGTGCAAATCCCTCAACACTTACCATTGTGTTGCCAGGCACGCTGCTTCAACACATCTTTCCTCTTAGTGTTGAGTCGTGCAAATTCCTCAACACTCACCATTGTGTTGCCAGGCATGCTGCTTCAACACATCTTTCCTCTTAGTGTTGAAACGTGCAAAATCCTCAACACTCACCATTGTGTTGCCAGGCATGCTGCTTCAACACATCTTTCCTCTTAGTGTTGAGATGTGCAAATTCCTCAACACTCACTACTGTGTTGCCAGGCATGCTGCTTCAACACATCTTTCCTCTTAGTGTTGATATGTGCAAATTCCTCAATACTCACCACTGTGTTTCCAAGCATGCTGCTTCAACACATCTTTCATCTTAGTGTTGAGACGTGCAAATTCCTCAACACTCACTATTATGTTTCCAGGCATGCTGCTTCAACACATCTTTCCTCTTAGTGTTGAGACGTGCAAATTCCACAACACTCACTAATGTGTTGCCAGGCATGCTGCTTTAACACATCCTTCCTCTTAGTGTTGATACGTGAAAATTCCTCAAAAATCACTATTGTGTTGTAAGGCTTACTGCCTCAAAATATCCTCACCTTAGTGTTGAGACGTGCAAATTCCTCAACACTCAATACTGTGTTGCCAGACATGCTGCTTTAACACATCTTTCCTCTTTGTGTTGAGACGTGCAAATTACTCAACACTCACGACTGTGTTGTCAGGCATGCTTATTCAACACTTCTTTCTTCTAAGTGTTGAGAAGTGTAAATTCCTCGACACACACTATTGTGTTGCCAGGCGTACTGCCTCAACACGTTTTCCTCTAGGTGTTGAGATGTGCAAATTCCTCAACACTCACCATTGTGTTGTCAGGCGTACTTCCTCAACACGTTTTCCTCTTATTGTTGAGACGTGCAAATACCTCAACACTTACCATTGTGTTGCCAGGAACGCTTCTTCAACACATCTTTCCTCTTAGTGTTGAGTCTTGCAAATTCCTCAACACTCACCATTGCGTTGCCAGGCAAGCTGCTTCAACACATCTTTCCTCTTAGTGTTGAAACGTGCAAATTCCTCAACACTCACCATTGTGTTGCCAGGCATGCTGCTTCAACACATCTTTCCTCTTAGTGTTGAGATGTGCAAATTCCTCAACACTCACTACTGTGTTGCCAGGCATGCTGCTTCAACACATCTTTCCTCTTAGTGTTGATATGTGCAAATTCCTCAATACTCACCACTGTGTTTCCAAGCATGATGCTTCAACACATCTTTCATCTTAGTGTTAAGACGTGCAAATTCCTCAACACTCACTATTATGTTTCCAGGAATGCTGCTTCAACACATCTTTCCTCTTAGTGTTGAGACGTGCAAATTCCACAACACTCACTAATGTGTTGCCAGGCATGCTGCTTTAACACATCCTTCCTCTTAGTGTTGAGACGTGCAAATTCCTCAACACTCACTACTGTGTCGCCAGGCATGATGCTTCAACACATCTTTCCTCTTAGTGTTGAGACGTGCAAATTCCTCAACACTCACTACTGTGTTGCCAGGCATGCTGCTTCAACACATCTTTCCTCTTAGTGTTGAGACGTACAAATTACTAAACAGTCACTACTGTTTAAAGGCATGCTACTTCAACACATCTTTTCATCTTAGTGTTGAAACGTGCAAATTCCTTAACACTCACTATTGTGTTGCCAGGCATGCTGCTTCAACACATATTTCCTCTTAGTGTTGACACGTGCAAATTCCTCAACACTCACTACTGTGTTGCCAGGCATGCTGCTTTAACACATCTTTCCTCTTAGTGTTGAGAATTGCAAATTTCTCAACACTCACTACTGTGTTGCCAGGCATGCTGCTTCAACACATATTTCCTCTTAGTGTTGAGACGTGCAAATTCCTCATCAGTCACTACTGTGTTCCCAGGCATGTTACTTCAACACATCTTCAATCTTAGTGTTGAGACGTGCATATTTCTCAACATTCACTACTGTGTTGCCAGACATGCTGCTTCAACACATATTTCCTCTTAGTGTTGAGACGTGCAAATTTCTCAATACTCACCAATGTGTTTCCAGCCATGCTGCTTCAACACATCTTTCCTCTTAGTGTTGAGACGTGCAAATTTACTCAACACTCATTAAAGTGCTGTCAGGCATGCTGCTTCAACACATCCTTTCTCTTACTGTTGTGACGTGCAAATTCCTCAAAACTCACTACTGTGTTGTCAGACATATTGCCTCAACATATCCTCACCTTAGTTTTGAGACGTGTAAATTCCTCAACACTCACTACTGTGTTTCCAGGCATGCTGGTTTAACACATCTTTCCTCTTAGTGTTGAGACGTGCAACTTCCTCAACACTCACTACTGAGTTGCCAGGCATGCTGCTTCAACACATCTTTCCTCTTAGTGTTGAGACGTGCAAATTCCTCAACAATAAATACTGTATTGCCAGGCATGCTGATTCAACACATATTTCATCTTAGTGTTGAGACGTGCAAATTCCTCAACACTCACTACTGTGTTTCCAGGCATGCTACTTCAACACATCTTTCCTCTTAATGTTGAGACGTGCAAATTCCTCAACACTCACTACTGTATTGCCAGGTATGCTGCTTCGACACATCTTTACTCTTAGTATTGAGACGTGCAAATTCCTCAACACTAACTACTGTGTTGCCATGCTTGCTACTTCAACACATCTTTCCTCTTAGTGTTGAGACGTGCAAATTCTTCAATACTCACCACTGTGTTTTCAGGTATGCTGCTTCAACACATCTTTCCTTTTAGTGTTGAGACATGCAAATTCCTCAACACTCACTAATGTGTTGCCAGGCATGCTGCTTCAACATATCCTTCCTCTTAGTGTTGAGACGTGCAAATACCTCAAAACTCACTACTGTGTTGTCAGGCATACTGCCTCAACATATCCTAACCTTAGTGTTGAGACGTGCAAATTCCTCAACATTCATTACTGTGTTTCTAGGCATGCTGCTTAAACACATCTTTCCTCTTAGTGTTGAGACGTGCAAATTCCTTTACATTCACTACTGTGTTTCCAGGCATGCTACTTCGACACATCTTTCCTATTAGTGTTGAGACGTGCAAATTCCTTAAGATTCACTACTGTGTTGCCAGGCATGCTGCTTCCACACATCTTTCCTCTTAGTGTTGAGACGTGCAAATTCCTGAACATTCACTACTGTGTTGCCAGGCATGATGCTTCCACACATCTTTCCTCTTAGTGTTGAGACGTGAAAATTCCTCAACACTCACTACTGTGTTGCCAGGCATGCTGCTTCGACACATCTTTCCTCTTAGTGTTGAGACGTGCAAATTCCTCAACACTCCTACTGTGTTGCCAGGCATGTTGCTTCGACACATCTTTCCTCTTAGTATTGAGACGTGCAAATTCTTCAACACTAACTACTGTGTTTCCATGCATGCTGATTCAACACATATTTCCTTTTAGTATTGAGACGTGCAAATTCCTCAACACTCACTACTGTATTTCCAGGCATGCTACTTCAACACATCTTTCCTCTTAATGTTGATACGTGCAAATTCCTCAACAGTAACTACTGTGTTGCCAGGCATGCTGCTTCGACAGATCTTTCCTCTAAGTGCTTAGACGTGCAAATTCCTCAACACTCACTATTATGTTGCAAGACATGGTGCTTCAACACATCTTTTTATTAGTGTTGAGACGTGCAAATTCTTCAATACTCACCACTGTGTTTTCAGGTATGCTGCTTCAACACATCTTTCCTTTTAGTGTTGAGACATGCAAATTCCTCAACACTCACTAATGTGTTGCCAGGCATGCTGCTTCAACATATCCTTCCTCTTAGTGTTGAGACGTGCAAATACCTCAAAACTCACTACTGTGTTGTCAGGCATACTGCCTCAACATATCCTAACCTTAGTGTTGAGACATGCAAATTACTCAACACTCATTACTGTATTTCTAGGCATGCTGCTTTAACACATCTTTCATCTTAGTGTTGAGACGTGCAAATTCCTCAACACTTACTACTGTGTTGCCAGACATGCTTCTTCAACACATATTTCCTCTTAGTGTTGAGACGTGCAAATTCCTCAACACTCACTATTGTGTTTCCAGGCATGCTATTTCGACACATCTTTCCTTTTAGTGTTGAGACGTGCAAATTCCTTAACATTCACTACTGTGTTTCCAGGAATGCTGCTTCCGCACTTCTTTCCTCTTAGTGTGGAGACGTGCAAATTCCTCAACACTCACCATTGTGTTGCCAGGCATGCTGCTTCGACACATCTTTCATCTTAGTGTTGAAACGTGCAAATTCCTTAACACTCACTATTGTGTTGCCAGGAATGCTGCTTCGACACATCTTTCCTCTTAGTGTTGACACGTGCAAATTCCTCAACACTCACTACTGTGTTGCCAGGCATGCTGCTTTAACACATCTTTCCTCTTAGTGTTGAGACATGCAAATTCCTCAACACTCACTACTGTGTTGCCAGGCATGCTGCTTCAACACATCTTTCCTCTTAGTGTTGAGACGTGCAAATTCCTCAACACTCACTACTGTGTTGCCAGGCATGCTGCTTCAACACATATTTCCTCTTAGTGTTGAGACGTGCAAATTCCTCAACAGTCACTACTGTGTTTCCAGGCATGCTACTTCAACACATCTTCAATCTTAGTGTTGAGACGTGCATATTTCTCAACATTCACTACTGTGTTGCCAGACATGCTACTTCAACACATCTTTCCTCTTAATGTTGAGACGTGCAAATTCCTCAACACTCACTACTGTATTGCCAGGTATGCTGCTTCGACACATCTTTACTCTTAGTATTGAGACGTGCAAATTCCTCAACACTAACTACTGTGTTTCCATGCTTGCTACTTCAACACATCTTTCCTCTTATTGTTGAGACGTGCAAATTCCTCAAAACTCACTACTGTGTTGTCAGGCATACTGCATCAACATATCCTCACCTTTGTGTTGCCAGTCATGCTGCTTTAACACATCTTTCCTCTTTGTGTTGAGACGTGCAAATTACTCAACACTCACGACTGTGTTGTAAGGCATGCTTATTCAACACTTCTTTCTTCTTAGTGTTGAGAAGTGTAAATTCCTCGACACTCACTATTGTGTTGCCAGGCGTACTGCCTCAACACGTTTTCCTCTAGGTGTTGAGATGTGCAAATTCCTCAACACTCACCATTGTGTTGTCAGGCGTACTTCCTCAACATGTTTTCCTCTTATTGTTGAGACGTGCAAATCCCTCAACACTTACCATTGTGTTGCCAGGCACGCTGCTTCAACACATCTTTCCTCTTAGTGTTGAGTCGTGCAAATTCCTCAACACTCACCATTGTGTTGCCAGGCATGCTGCTTCAACACATCTTTCCTCTTAGTGTTGAAACGTGCAAATTCCTCAACACTCACCATTGTGTTGCCAGGCATGCTGCTTCAACACATCTTTCCTCTTAGTGTTGAGATGTGCAAATTCCTCAACACTCACTACTGTGTTGCCAGGCATGCTGCTTCAACACATCTTTCCTCTTAGTGTTGATATGTGCAAATTCCTCAATACTCACCACTGTGTTTCCAAGCATGCTGCTTCAACACATCTTTCATCTTAGTGTTGAGACTGCAAATTCCTCAACACTCACTATTATGTTTCCAGGCATGCTGCTTCAACACATCTTTCCTCTTAGTGTTGAGACGTGCAAATTCCACAACACTCACTAATGTGTTGCCAGGCATGCTGCTTTATAACATCTTTCCTCTTAGTGTTGATACGTCAAAATTCCTCAAAAATCACTATTGTGTTGTAAGGCTTACTGCCTCAAAATATCCTCACCTTAGTGTTGAGACGTGCAAATTCCTCAACACTCACTACTATGTTGCCAGACATGCTGCTTTAACACATCTTTCCTCTTAGTGTTGAGACGTGCAAATTCCTCAACACTCACTACTGTGTCGCCAGGCATGATGTTTCAACACATCTTTCCTCTTAGTGTTGAGACGTGCAAATTCCTCAACACTCACTACTGTGTTGCCAGGCATGCTGCTTCAACACATCTTTCCTCTTAGTGTTGAGACGTACAAATTCCTAAACAGTCACTACTGTTTAAAGGCATGCTACTTCAACACATCTTTTCATCTTAGTGTTGAAACGTGCAAATTCCTTAACACTCACTATTGTGTTGCCAGGCATGCTGCTTCAACACATATTTCCTCTTAGTGTTGACACGTGCAAATTCCTCAACACTCACTACTGTGTTGCCAGGCATGCTGCTTTAACACATCTTTCCTCTTAGTGTTGAGAATTGCAAATTTCTCAACACTCACTACTGTGTTGCCAGGCATGCTGCTTCAACACATCTTTCCTCTTAGTGTTGAGACGTGCAAATTCCTCAACACTCACTATTGTGTGGCCAGGCATGCTGCTTCAACACATATTTCCTCTTAGTGTTGAGACGTGCAAATTCCTCAACAGTCACTACTGTGTTTCCAGGCATGTTACTTCAACACATCTTCAATCTTAGTGTTGAGACGTGCATATTTCTCAACATTCACTACTGTGTTGCCAGACATGCTGCTTCAACACATATTTCCTCTTAGTGTTGAGATGTGCAAATTTCTCAATACTCACCAATCTGTTTCCAGCCATGCTGCTTTAACACATCTTTCCTCTTAGTGTTGAGACGTGCAAATTTACTCAACACTCATTAAAGTGCTGTCAGGCATGCTGCTTCAACACATCCTTTCTCTTACTGTTGTGACGTGCAAATTCCTCAAAACTCACTACTGTGTTGTCAGACATATTGCCTCAACATATCCTCACCTTAGTGTTGAGACGTGCAAATTCCTCAACACTCACTACTGTGTTTCCAGGCATGCTGCTTTAACACATCTTTCCTCTTAGTGTTGAGACGTGCAACTTCCTCAACACTCACTACTGAGTTGCCAGGAATGCTGCTTCAACACATCTTTCCTCTTAGTGTTGAGACGTGCAAATTCCTCAACAATAAATACTGTATTGCCAGGCATGCTGATTCAACACATATTTCATCTTAGTGTTGAGACGTGCAAATTCCTCAACACTCACTACTGTGTTTCCAGGCATGCTACTTCAACACATCTTTCCTCTTAATGTTGAGACGTGCAAATTCCTCAACACTCACTACTGTATTGCCAGGTATGCTGCTTCGACACATCTTTACTCTTAGTATTGAGACGTGCAAATTCCTCAACACTAACTACTGTGTTGCCATGCTTGCTACTTCAACACATCTTTCCTCTTAGTGTTGAGACGTGCAAATTCCTCAACACTCACTACTGTGTTGCCAGGCATGCTGCTTCGACACATCTTTCCTCTTAGTGTTGAGACGTGCAAATTCCTCAACACTCACTACTATGTTGCCAGGCATGCTGCTTCAACACATCTTTTCTCTAATTGTTGAGACGTGCAAATTCTTCAATACTCACCACTGTGTGTTTCTAGGCATGCTGCTTCAACATATCTTTCCTCTTAGTGTTGAGACATGAAAATTCCTCAAAAATCACTAATGTGTTGCCAGGCATGCTGATTCTACATATCCTTCCTCTTAGTGTTGAGACGTGCAAATTCCTCAAAACTCACTACTGTGTTGTCAGGCATACTGCTTCAATATATCCTCACCTTAGTGTTGAGACGTGCAAATTCCTCAACACTCACTACTGTGTTGCCCGGTATGCTGCTTCAACACATCTTTCTCTTAGTGTTGAGACGTGCAAATTCCTTAACATTCACTACTGTGTTGCCAGGCATGCTGCTTCAACATATCCTTCCTCTTAGTGTTGAGACATGCAAATACCTCAAAACTCACTACTGTGTTGTCAGGCATACTTCCTCAACATATCCTCACCTTAGTGTTGAGACGTGCAAATTCCTCAACACTCATTACTGTGTTTCTAGGCATGCTGCTTTAACACATCTTTCCTCTTAGTGTTGATACGTGCAAATTCCTAAACACTTACTACTGTGTTTCCAGGCATGCTACTTCAACACATCTTTCCTGTTAGTATTGAGACGTGCAAATTCTTCAACACTAACTACTGTGTTTCCATGCATGCTGATTCAACACATATTTCCTCTTAGTGTTGAGACGTGCAAATTCCTCAACACTCACTACTGTATTTCCAGGCATGCTACTTCAACACATCTTTCCTCTTAATGTTGATACGTGCAAATTCCTCAACAGTAACTACTGTGTTGCCAGACATGCTGCTTCGACACATCTTTCCTCTAAGTGCTGAGACGTGCAAATTCCTCAACACTCACTATTATGTTGCAAGACATGGTGCTTCAACACATCTTTTTATTAGTGTTGAGACGTGCGAATTCTTCAATACTCACTACTGTGTTTTCAGGAATGCTGCTTCAACACATCTTTCCTCTTAGTGTTGAGACGTGCAAATTCCTCAACACTCACTAATGTGTTGCCAGGCATGATGCTTCAACATATCCTTCCTCTTAGTGTTGAGACGTGCAAATACCTTAAAACTCACTACTGTGTTGTCAGGCATACTGCCTCAACATATCCTAACCTTAGTGTTGAGACGTGCAAATTCCTCAACATTCATTACTGTGTTTCTAGGCATGCTGCTTAAACACATATTTCCTCTTAGTGTTGAGTCGTGCAAATTCCTTAACATTCACTACTGTGTTTCCAGGCATGCTACTTCGACACATCTTTCCTCTTAGTGTTGAGACGTGCAAATTCCTCAACACTGACTACTGTGTCGCCAGGCATGATGTTTCAACACATCTTTCCTCTTAGTGTTGAGACGTGCAAATTCCTCAACACTCACTACTGTGTTGCCAGGCATGCTGCTTCAACACATCTTTCCTCTTAGTGTTGAGACGTACAAATTCCTAAACAGTCACTACTGTTTAAAGGCATGCTACTTCAACACATCTTTCATCTTAGTGTTGAAACGTGCAAATTCCTTAACACTCACTATTGTGTTGCCAGGCATGCTGCTTCAACACATATTTCCTCTTAGTGTTGACACGTGCAAATTCCTCAACACTCACTACTGTGTTGCCAGGCATGCTGCTTTAACACATCTTTCCTCTTAGTGTTGAGAATTGCAAATTTCTCAACACTCACTACTGTGTTGCCAGGCATGCTGCTTCAACACATATTTCCTCTTAGTGTTGAGACGTGCAAATTCCTCATCAGTCACTACTGTGTTCCCAGGCATGTTACTTCAACACATCTTCAATCTTAGTGTTGAGACGTGCATATTTCTCAACATTCACTACTGTGTTGCCAGACATGCTGCTTCAACACATATTTCCTCTTAGTGTTGAGACGTGCAAATTCCTCAACACTCACTACTGTGTTTCCAGGCATGCTGCTTTAACACATCTTTCCTCTTAGTGTTGAGACGTGCAACTTCCTCAACACTCACTACTGAGTTGCCAGGAATGCTGCTTCAACACATCTTTCCTCTTAGTGTTGAGACGTGCAAATTCCTCAACAATAAATACTGTATTGCCAGGCATGCTGATTCAACACATATTTCATCTTAGTGTTGAGACGTGCAAATTCCTCAACACTCACTACTGTGTTTCCAGGCATGCTACTTCAACACATCTTTCCTCTTAATGTTGAGACGTGCAAATTCCTCAACACTCACTACTGTATTGCCAGGTATGCTGCTTCGACACATCTTTACTCTTAGTATTGAGACGTGCAAATTCCTCAACACTAACTACTGTGTTGCCATGCTTGCTACTTCAACACATCTTTCCTCTTAGTGTTGAGACGTGCAAATTCCTCAACACTCACTACTGTGTTGCCAGGCATGCTGCTTCGACACATCTTTCCTCTTAGTGTTGAGACGTGCAAATTCCTCAACACTCACTACTATGTTGCCAGGCATGCTGCTTCAACACATCTTTTCTCTAATTGTTGAGACGTGCAAATTCTTCAATACTCACCACTGTGTGTTTCCAGGCATGCTGCTTCAACACATCTTTCCTCTTAGTGTTGAGACATGAAAATTCCTCAACAATCACTAATGTGTTGCCAGGCATGCTGCTTCTACATATCCTTCTTCTTAGTGTTGAGACGTGCAAATTCCTCAAAACTCACTACTGTGTTGTCAGGCATACTGCTTCAATATATCCTCACCTTAGTGTTGAGACGTGCAAATTCCTCAACACTCACTACTGTGTTGCCCGGTATGCTGCTTCAACACATCTTTCTCTTAGTGTTGAGACGTGCAAATTCCTTAACATTCACTACTGTGTTGCCAGGCATGCTGCTTCAACATATCCTTCCTCTTAGTGTTGAGACATGCAAATACCTCAAAACTCACTACTGTGTTGTCAGGCATACTTCCTCAACATATCCTCACCTTAGTGTTGAGACGTGCAAATTCCTCAACACTCATTACTGTGTTTATAGGCATGCTGCTTTAACACATCTTTCCTCTTAGTGTTGAGACGTGCAAATTCCTAAACACTTACTATTGTGTTTCCAGGCATGCTACTTCAACACACCTTTCCTGTTAGTATTGAGACGTGCAAATTCTTCAACACTAATTACTGTGTTTCCATGCATGCTGATTCAACACATATTTCCTCTTAGTGTTGAGACGTGCAAATTCCTCAACACTCACTACTGTATTTCCAGGCATGCTACTTCAACACATCTTTCCTCTTATTGTTGATACGTGCAAATTCCTCAACAGTAACTACTGTGTTGCCAGGCATGCTGCTTCGACACATCTTTCCTCTAAGTGCTGAGACGTGCAAATTCCTCAACACTCACTATTATGTTGCAAGACATGGTGCTTCAACACATCTTTTTATTAGTGTTGAGACGTGCGAATTCTTCAATACTCACTACTGTGTTTTCAGGAATGCTGCTTCAACACATCTTTCCTCTTAGTGTTGAGACGTGCAAATTCCTCAACACACACTAATGTGTTGCCAGGCATGCTGCTTCAACATATCCTTCCTCTTAGTGTTGAGACGTGCAAATACCTCAAAACTCACTACTGTGTTGTCAGGCATACTGCCTCAACATATCCTAACCTTAGTGTTGAGACGTGCAAATTCCTCAACATTCATTACTGTGTTTCTAGGAATGCTGCTTAAACACATCTTTCCTCTTAGTGTTGAGACGTGCAAATTCCTTAACATTCACTACTGTGTTTCCAGGCATGCTACTTCGACACATATTTCCTCTTAGTGTTGAGACGTGCAAATTCCTTAACATTCACTACTGTGTTGCCAGGCATGCTGCTTCCACACATCTTTCCTCTTAGTGTTGAGACGTGCAAATTCCTTAACATTCACTACTGTGTTGCCAGGCATGCTGCTTCCACACATCTTTCCTCTTAGTGTTGAGACGTGAAAATTCCTCAACACTCACTACTGTGTTGCCAGGCATGCTGCTTCGACACATCTTTCCTCTTAGTGTTGAGACGTGCAAATTCCTCAACACTCCTACTGTGTTGCCAGGCATGTTGCTTCGACACATCTTTCCTCTTAGTATTGAGACGTGCAAATTCTTCAACACTAACTACTGTGTTTCCATGCATGCTGATTCAACACATATTTCCTTTTAGTATTGAGACGTGCAAATTCCTCAACACTCACTACTGTATTTCCAGGCATGCTACTTCAACACATCTTTCCTCTTAATGTTGATACGTGCAAATTCCTCAACAGTAACTACTGTGTTGCCAGGCATGCTGCTTCGACAGATCTTTCCTCTAAGTGCTTAGACGTGCAAATTCCTCAACACTCACTATTATGTTGCAAGACATGGTGCTTCAACACATCTTTTTATTAGTGTTGAGACGTGCAAATTCTTCAATACTCACCACTGTGTTTTCAGGTATGCTGCTTCAACACATCTTTCCTTTTAGTGTTGAGACATGCAAATTCCTCAACACTCACTAATGTGTTGCCAGGCATGCTGCTTCAACATATCCTTCCTCTTAGTGTTGAGACGTGCAAATACCTCAAAACTCACTACTGTGTTGTCAGGCATACTGCCTCAACATATCCTAACCTTAGTGTTGAGACGTGCAAATTCCTCAACATTCATTACTGTGTTTCTAGGCATGCTGCTTAAACACATCTTTCCTCTTAGTGTTGAGACGTGCAAATTCCTTTACATTCACTACTGTGTTTCCAGGCATGCTACTTCGACACATCTTTCCTATTAGTGTTGAGACGTGCAAATTCCTTAAGATTCACTACTGTGTTGCCAGGCATGCTGCTTCCACACATCTTTCCTCTTAGTGTTGAGACGTGCAAATTCCTGAACATTCACTACTGTGTTGCCAGGCATGATGCTTCCACACATCTTTCCTCTTAGTGTTGAGACGTGAAAATTCCTCAACACTCACTACTGTGTTGCCAGGCATGCTGCTTCGACACATCTTTCCTCTTAGTGTTGAGACGTGCAAATTCCTCAACACTCCTACTGTGTTGCCAGGCATGTTGCTTCGACACATCTTTCCTCTTAGTATTGAGACGTGCAAATTCTTCAACACTAACTACTGTGTTTCCATGCATGCTGATTCAACACATATTTCCTTTTAGTATTGAGACGTGCAAATTCCTCAACACTCACTACTGTATTTCCAGGCATGCTACTTCAACACATCTTTCCTCTTAATGTTGATACATGCAAATTCCTCAACAGTAACTACTGTGTTGCCAGGCATGCTGCTTCGACAGATCTTTCCTCTAAGTGCTGAGACGTGCAAATTCCTCAACACTCACTATTATGTTGCAAGACATGGTTCTTCAACACATCTTTTTATTAGTGTTGAGACGTGCAAATTCTTCAATACTCACCACTGTGTTTTCAGGTATGCTGCTTCAACACATCTTTCCTTTTAGTGTTGAGACATGCAAATTCCTCAACACTCACTAATGTGTTGCCAGGCATGCTGCTTTAACACATCTTTCCTCTTAGTGTTGAGAATTGCAAATTTCTCAACACTCACTACTGTGTTGCTAGGCATGCTGCGTCAACACATCTTTCCTCTTAGTGTTGAGACGTGCAAATTCCTCAACACTCACTATTGTGTGGCCAGGCATGCTGCTTCAACACATATTTCCTCTTAGTGTTGAGACGTGCAAATTCCTCAACAGTCACTACTGTGTTCCCAGGCATGTTACTTCAACACATCTTCAATCTTAGTGTTGAGACGTGCATATTTCTCAACATTCACTACTGTGTTGCCAGACATGCTGCTTCAACACATATTTCCTCTTAGTGTTGAGACGTGCAAATTTCTCAATACTCACCAATGTGTTTCCAGCCATGCTGCTTCAACACATCTTTCCTCTTAGTGTTGAGACGTGCAAATTTACTCAACACTCATTAAAGTGCTGTCAGGCATGCTGCTTCAACACATCCTTTCTCTTACTGTTGTGACGTGCAAATTCCTCAAAACTCACTACTGTGTTGTCAGACATATTGCCTCAACATATCCTCACCTTAGTGTTGAGACGTGCAAATTCCTCAACACTCACTACTGTGTTTCCAGGCATGCTGCTTTAACACATCTTTCCTCTTAGTGTTGAGACGTGCAACTTCCTCAACACTCACTACTGAGTTGCCAGGAATGCTGCTTCAACACATCTTTCCTCTTAGTGTTGAGACGTGCAAATTCCTCAACAATAAATACTGTATTGCCAGGCATGCTGATTCAACACATATTTCATCTTAGTGTTGAGACGTGCAAATTCCTCAACACTCACTACTGTGTTTCCAGGCATGCTACTTCAACACATCTTTCCTCTTAATGTTGAGACGTGCAAATTCCTCAACACTCACTACTGTATTGCCAGGTATGCTGCTTCGACACATCTTTACTCTTAGTATTGAGACGTGCAAATTCCTCAACACTAACTACTGTGTTGCCATGCTTGCTACTTCAACACATCTTTCCTCTTAGTGTTGAGACGTGCAAATTCTTCAATACTCACCACTGTGTTTTCAGGTATGCTGCTTCAACACATCTTTCCTTTTAGTGTTGAGACATGCAAATTCCTCAACACTCACTAATGTGTTGCCAGGCATGCTGCTTCAACATATCCTTCCTCTTAGTGTTGAGACGTGCAAATACCTCAAAACTCACTACTGTGTTGTCAGGCATACTGCCTCAACATATCCTAACCTTAGTGTTGAGACGTGCAAATTCCTCAACATTCATTACTGTGTTTCTAGGCATGCTGCTTAAACACATCTTTCCTCTTAGTGTTGAGACGTGCAAATTCCTTAACATTCACTACTGTATTTCCAGGCATGCTACTTCGACACATCTTTCCTCTTAGTGTTGAGACGTGCAAATTCCTTAACATTCACTACTGTGTTGCCAGGCATGCTGCTTCCACACATCTTTCCTCTTAGTGTTGAGACGTGAAAATTCCTCAACACTCACTACTGTGTTGCCAGGCATGCTGCTTCGACACATCTTTCCTCTTAGTGTTGAGACGTGCAAATTCCTCAACACTCCTACTGTGTTGCCAGGCATGTTGCTTCGACACATCTTTCCTCTTAGTATTGAGACGTGCAAATTCTTCAACACTAACTACTGTGTTTCCATGCATGCTGATTCAACACATATTTCCTTTTAGTATTGAGACGTGCAAATTCCTCAACACTCACTACTGTATTTCCAGGCATGCTACTTCAACACATCTTTCCTCTTAATGTTGATACGTGCAAATTCCTCAACAGTAACTACTGTGTTGCCAGGCATGCTGCTTCGACAGATCTTTCCTCTAAGTGCTTAGACGTGCAAATTCCTCAACACTCACTATTATGTTGCAAGACATGGTGCTTCAACACATCTTTTTATTAGTGTTGAGACGTGCAAATTCTTCAATACTCACCACTGTGTTTTCAGGTATGCTGCTTCAACACATCTTTCCTTTTAGTGTTGAGACATGCAAATTCCTCAACACTCACTAATGTGTTGCCAGGCATGCTGCTTCAACATATCCTTCCTCTTAGTGTTGAGACGTGCAAATACCTCAAAACTCACTACTGTGTTGTCAGGCATACTGCCTCAACATATCCTAACTTTAGTGTTGAGACGTGCAAATTACTCAAAACTCATTACTGTATTTCTAGGCATGCTGCTTTAACACATCTTTCATCTTAGTGTTGAGACGTGCAAATTCCTCAACACTTACTACTGTGTTGCCAGACATGCTTCTTCAACACATATTTCCTCTTAGTGTTGAGACGTGCAAATTCCTCAACACTCACTATTGTGTTGCCAGGCATGCTATTTCGACACATCTTTCCTTTTAGTGTTGAAACGTGCAAATTCCTTAACATTCACTACTGTGTTTCCAGGAATGCTGCTTCCGCACTTCTTTCCTCTTAGTGTTGAGACGTGCAAATTCCTCAACACTCACCATTGTGTTGCCAGGCATGCTGCTTCGACACATCTTTCATCTTAGTGTTGAAACGTGCAAATTCCTTAACACTCACTATTGTGTTGCCAGGAATGCTGCTTCGACACATCTTTCCTCTTAGTGTTGACACGTGCAAATTCCTCAACACTCACTACTGTGTTGCCAGGCATGCTGCTTTAACACATCTTTCCTCTTAGTGTTGAGACATGCAAATTCCTCAACACTCACTACTGTGTTGCCAGGCATGCTGCTTCAACACATCTTTCCTCTTAGTGTTGAGACGTGCAAATTCCTCAACACTCACTACTGTGTTGCCAGGCATGCTGCTTCAACACATATTTCCTCTAAGTGTTGAGACGTGCAAATTCCTCAATAGTCACTACTGTGTTTCCAGGCATGCTACTTCAACACATCTTCAATCTTAGTGTTGAGACGTGCATATTTCTCAACATTCAATACTGTGTTGCCAGACATGCTGCTTCAACACATATTTCCTCTTAGTATTGAGACGTGCAAATTTCTCAATACTCACCACTGTGTTTCCATCCATGCTACTTCAACACATCTTTCCTCTTAGTGTTGAGACGTGCAAATTTATTCAACACTCACTAAAGTGCTGTCAGGCATGCTGCTTCAACACATCCTTTCTCTTAGTGTTGTGACGTGCAAATTCCTCAAAACTCACTACTGTGTTGTGAGACATATTGCCTCAACATATCGCCACCTTGGTGTTGAGACGTGAAAATTCCTCAACACTCACTACTTAGTTGCTAGGCATGCTGCTTCAACACATCTTTCCTCTTAGTGTTGAGACGTGCAAATTCGTCAACACTCACTACTGTGTTGTCAGGCATGCTGATTAAACACATATTTCCTCTTAGTGTTGAGACGTGCAAATTCCTCAACACTCACTACTGTGTTGCCAGGCATGCTGCTTCAACACATATTTCCTCTTAGTGTTGAGACGTGCAAATTCCTCAACAGTCACTACTGTGTTTCCAGGCATGCTACTTCAACACATCTTCAATCTTAGTGTTGAGACGTGCAAATACCTCAAAACTCACTACTGTGTTGTCAGGCATACTGCCTCAACATAATTCCACCTTAGTGTTGAGACGTGCAAATTCCTCAACACTCGTTACTGTGTTTCTAGGCATGCTGCTTTAACACATCTTTCCTCTTAGTGTCGAGACGTGCAAATTCCTCAACACTTATTACTGTGTTTTCAGGCATGCTGCTTCAACACATCTTTCCTCTTAGTGTTGAGATGTGCAAATTCCTCAACACTCACTACTGTGTTGCCAGGCATGCTACTTCGACATATCTTTCCTCTTAGTATTGAGACGTGGAAATTTTCCTTAACATTCACTAATGTGTATCCAGGCATGCTGCTTCCACACATCTTTCCTCTTAGTGTTGAGACCTGCAATTTCCTCAACACTCACTACTGTGTTTCCAGGCATGCTGCTTCGACACATCTTTCCTCTTAGTGTTGAGATGTGCAAATTCCTCAACACTCACTACTGTGTTCCCAGGCATGCTGCTTCAACACATCTTTTCTCTTAGTGTTGAGACATGCAAATTCCTCAACACTCACTAAAGTGTTTTGAGGCATGCTGATTCACCACATCCTTCCTCTTAATATTGAGACGTGGAATTTCCTCAAAACTCACTAATGCGTTGTCAGGCATACAGCCTCAACATATCCTCACCTTAGTGTTGAGACGTGCAAATTCCTCAACACTCATTACTGTGTTTCTAGGCATGCTGCTTTAACACATCTTTCCTCTTAGTGTTGAGACGTGCAAATTTCTCAACACTTACTACTGTGTTGCTCGACATGCTTATTCAACACATATTTCCTCTTAGTGTTGAGACGTGCAAATTCCTCAACACTTACTACTGTGTTGCCAGACATGCTACTTCGACACATCTTTCATTTTAGTGGTTAGACGTGCAAATTCCTTAACATTCACTACTGTGTGGCCAGGCATGCTGCTTCAACACATATTTCCTCTTAGTGTTGAGACGTGAAAATTTCCTCAACAGTCACTACTGTGTTTCCAGGCATGCTACTTCAACACATCTTCAATCTTAGTGTTGAGACGTGCATATTTTTTTGAACATTCACTACTGTGTTGCCAGACATGCTGCTTCAACACATCTTTTTATTAGTGTTGAGACGTGCAAATTCTTCAATACTCACCACTGTGTTTTCAGGTATGCTGCTTCAACACATCTTTCCTTTTAGTGTTGAGACATGCAAATTCCTCAACACTCACTAATGTGTTGCCAGGCATGTTGCTTCAACATATCCTTCCTCTTAGTGTTGAGACGTGCAAATACCTCAAAACTCACTACCGTGTTGTCAGGCATACTGCCTCAAAATATCCTCACCTTAGTGTTGAGACGTGCAAATTCCTCAACACTCACTACTGTGTCGCCAGGCATGATGTTTCAACACATCTTTCCTCTTAGTGTTGAGACGTGCAAATTTCTAAACACTCACTACTGTGTTGCCAGGCATGCTGCTTCAACACATCTTTCCTCTTAGTGTTGAGACGTACAAATTCCTAAACAGTCACTACTGTTTAAAGGCATGCTACTTCAACACATCTTTCATCTTAGTGTTGAAACGTGCAAATTCCTTAACACTCACTATTGTGCTGCCAGGCATGCTGCTTCAACACATCTTTCCTCTTAGTGTTGACACGTGCAAATTCCTCAACACTCACTACTGTGTTGCCAGGCATGCTGCTTTAACACATGTTTCTTCTTAGTGTTGAGACATGCAAATTTCTCAACAATCACTACTGTGTTGCCAGGCATGCTGCTTCAACACATCTTTCCTCTTAGTGTTGAGACGTGCAAATTCCTCAACACTCACTACTGTGTGGCCAGGCATGCTGCTTCAACAC
>NW_020644373.1:2074223-2085134 GCF_003573695.1 Papaver somniferum
CTCAACAGTCACTACTGTGTTTCCAGGCATGCTACTTCAACACATCTTCAATCTTAGTGTTGAGACGTGCATATTTTTTTGAACATTCACTACTGTGTTGCCAGACATGCTGCTTCAACACATCTTTTTATTAGTGTTGAGACGTGCAAATTCTTCAATACTCACCACTGTGTTTTCAGGTATGCTGCTTCAACACATCTTTCCTTTTAGTGTTGAGACATGCAAATTCCTCAACACTCACTAATGTGTTGCCAGGCATGTTGCTTCAACATATCCTTCCTCTTAGTGTTGAGACGTGCAAATACCTCAAAACTCACTACTGTGTTGTCAGGCATACTGCCTCAACATATCCTAACCTTAGTGTTGAGACGTGCAAATTACTCAACACTCATTACTGTATTTCTAGGCATGCTGCTTTAACACATCTTTCGTGTTAGTGTTGAGACGTGCAAATTCCTCAACACTTACTACTGTGTTGCCAGACATGCTTCTTCAACACATATTTCCTCTTAGTGTTGAGACGTGAAAATTCCTCAACACTCACTATTGTGTTGCCAGGCATGCTATTTCGACACATCTTTCCTTTTAGTGTTGAGACGTGCAAATTCCTTAACATTCACTACTGTGTTTCCAGGAATGCTGCTTCCGCACTTCTTTCCTCTTAGTGTTGAGACGTGCAAATTCCTCAACACTCACCATTGTGTTGCCACGCATGCTGCTTCGACACATCTTTCATCTTAGTGTTGAAACGTGCAAATTCCTTAACACTCACTATTGTGTTGCCAGGAATACTGCTTCGACACATCTTTCCTCTTAGTGTTGACACGTGCAAATTCCTCAACACTCACTACTGTGTTGCCAGGCATGCTGCTTTAACACATCTTTCTTCTTAGTGTTGAGACATGCAAATTCCTCAACACTCACTACTGTGTTGCCAGGCATGCTGCTTCAACTCATCTTTCCTCTTAGTGTTGAGACATGCAAATTCCTCAACACTCACTACTGTGTTGCCAGGCATGCTGCTTCAACACATATTTCCTCTTAGTGTTGAGACGTGCAAATTCCTCAACAGTCACTACTGTGTTTCCAGGCATGCTACTTCAACACATCTTCAATCTTAGTGTTGAGACGTGCATATTTCTCAACATTCAATACTGTGTTGCCAGACATGCTGCTTCAACACATATTTCCTCTTAGTATGGAGACGTGCAAATTTCTCAATACTCACCACTGTGTTTCCATCCATGCTACTTCAATACATCTTTCCTCTTAGTGTTGAGACGTGCAAATTTACTCAACACTCACTAAAGTGCTGTCAGGCATGCTACTTCAACACATCCTTTCTCTTAGTGTTGTGACGTGCAAATTCCTCAAAACTCACTATTGTGTTGTGAGACATATTGCC
This sequence comes from Papaver somniferum, assembly GCF_003573695.1. NCBI lineage: Eukaryota > Viridiplantae > Streptophyta > Magnoliopsida > Ranunculales > Papaveraceae > Papaver > Papaver somniferum. Next base: position 2,075,629 of record NW_020644373.1, read on the forward strand.
TCAACATATCCCCACCTTGGTGTTGAGACGTGCAAATTCCTCAACACTCACTACTTAGTTTCCAGGCATGCTGCTTCAACACATCTTTCCTCTTAGTGTTGAGACGTGCAAATTCGTCAACACTCACTACTGTGTTGTCAGGCATGCTGATTAAACACATATTTCCTCTTAGTGTTGAGACGTGCAAATTCCTCAACACTCACTACTGTGTTGCCAGGCATGCTACTTCAACACATATTTCCTCTTAGTGTTGAGACGTGCAAATTCCTCAACAGTCACTAATGTGTTTCCAAGCATGCTACTTCAACACATCTTCAATCTTAGTGTTGAGACGTGCAAATACCTCAAAACTCACTACTGTGTTGTCAGGCATACTGCCTCAACATATCCCCACCTTAGTGTTGAGACGTGCAAATTCCTCAACACTCGTTACTGTGTTTCTAGGCATGCTGCTTTAACACATCTTTCCTCTTAGTGTCGAGACGTGCAAATTCCTCAACACTTATTACTGTGTTTTCAGGCATGCTGCTTCAACACATCTTTCCTCTTAGTGTTGAGATGTGCAAATTCCTCAACACTCACTACTGTGTTGCCAGGCATGCTGCTTCAACACATATTTCCTCTTAGTGTTGAGACGTGCAAATTCCTCAACAGTCACTACTGTGTTTCCAGGCATGCTACTTCAACACATCTTCAATCTTAGTGTTGAGACGTGCATATTTCTCAACATTCAATACTGTGTTGCCAGACATGCTGCTTCAACACATATTTCCTCTTAGTATGGAGACGTGCAAATTTCTCAATACTCACCACTGTGTTTCCATCCATGCTACTTCAATACATCTTTCCTCTTAGTGTTGAGACGTGCAAATTTACTCAACACTCACTAAAGTGCTGTCAGGCATGCTACTTCAACACATCCTTTCTCTTAGTGTTGTGACGTGCAAATTCCTCAAAACTCACTATTGTGTTGTGAGACATATTGCCTCAACATATCCCCACCTTGGTGTTGAGACGTGCAAATTCCTCAACACTCACTACTTAGTTGCCAGGCATGCTGCTTCAACACATCTTTCCTCTTAGTGTTGAGACGTGCAAATTCGTCAACACTCACTACTGTGTTGTCAGGCATGCTGATTAAACACATATTTCCTCTTAGTGTTGAGACGTGCAAATTCCTCAACACTCACTACTGTGTTGCCAGGCATGCTACTTCAACACATATTTCCTCTTAGTGTTGAGACGTGCAAATTCCTCAACAGTCACTAATGTGTTTCCAAGCATGCTACTTCAACACATCTTCAATCTTAGTGTTGAGACGTGCAAATACCTCAAAACTCACTACTGTGTTGTCAGGCATACTGCCTCAACATATCCCCACCTTAGTGTTGAGACGTGCAAATTCCTCAACACTCGTTACTGTGTTTCTAGGCATGCTGCTTTAACACATCTTTCCTCTTAGTGTCGAGACGTGCAAATTCCTCAACACTTATTACTGTGTTTTCAGGCATGCTGCTTCAACACATCTTTCCTCTTAGTGTTGAGATGTGCAAATTCCTCAACACTCACTACTGTGTTGCCAGGCATGCTGCTTCAACACATATTTCCTCTTAGTGTTGAGACGTGCAAATTCCTCAACAGTCACTACTGTGTTTCCAGGCATGCTACTTCAACACATCTTCAATCTTAGTGTTGAGACGTGCATATTTCTCAACATTCAATACTGTGTTGCCAGACATGCTGCTTCAACACATATTTCCTCTTAGTATGGAGACGTGCAAATTTCTCAATACTCACCACTGTGTTTCCATCCATGCTACTTCAATACATCTTTCCTCTTAGTGTTGAGACGTGCAAATTTACTCAACACTCACTAAAGTGCTGTCAGGCATGCTACTTCAACACATCCTTTCTCTTAGTGTTGTGACGTGCAAATTCCTCAAAACTCACTATTGTGTTGTGAGACATATTGCCTCAACATATCCCCACCTTGGTGTTGAGACGTGCAAATTCCTCAACACTCACTACTTAGTTGCCAGGCATGCTGCTTCAACACATCTTTCCTCTTAGTGTTGAGACGTGCAAATTCGTCAACACTCACTACTGTGTTGTCAGGCATGCTGATTAAACACATATTTCCTCTTAGTGTTGAGACGTGCAAATTCCTCAACACTCACTACTGTGTTGCCAGGCATGCTGCTTCAACACATATTTCCTCTTAGTGTTGAGACGTGCAAATTCCTCAACAGTCACTACTGTGTTTCCAGGCATGCTACTTCAACACATCTTCAATCTTAGTGTTGAGACGTGCAAATACCTCAAAACTCACTACTGTGTTGTCAGGCATACTGCCTCAACATAATTCCACCTTAGTGTTGAGACGTGCAAATTCCTCAACACTCGTTACTGTGTTTCTAGGCATGCTGCTTTAACACATCTTTCCTCTTAGTGTCGAGACGTGCAAATTCCTCAACACTTATTACTGTGTTTTCAGGCATGCTGCTTCAACACATCTTTCCTCTTAGTGTTGAGATGTGCAAATTCCTCAACACTCACTACTGTGTTGCCAGGCATGCTACTTCGACACATCTTTCCTCTTAGTGTTGAGACGTGGAAATTTTCCTTAACATTCACTAATGTGTTGCCAGGCATGCTGCTTCCACACATCTTTCCTCTTAGTGTTGAGACCTGCAATTTCCTCAACACTCACTACTGTGTTTCCAGGCATGCTGCTTCGACACATCTTTCCTCTTAGTGTTGAGATGTGCAAATTCCTCAACACTCACTACTGTGTTTCCAGGCATGCTGCTTCAACACATCTTTTCTCTTACTGTTGAGACATGAAAATTCCTCAGCACTCACTAAAGTGTTTTGAGGCATGCTGATTCACCACATCCTTCCTCTTAATATTGAGACGTGGAATTTCCTCAAAACTCACTACTGTGTTGTCAGGCATACAGCCTCAACATATCCTCACCTTAGTGTTGAGACGTGCAAATTCCTCAACACTCATTACTGTGTTTCTAGGCATGCTGCTTTAACACATCTTTCCTCTTAGTGTTGAGACGTGCAAATTTCTCAACACTTACTACTGTGTTGCTCGACATGCTTATTCAACACATATTTCCTCTTAGTGTTGAGACGTGCAAATTCCTCAACACTTACTACTGTGTTGCCAGACATGCTACTTCGACACATCTTTCATTTTAGTGGTTAGACGTGCAAATTCCTTAACATTCACTACTGTGTGGCCAGGCATGCTGCTTCAACACATATTTCCTCTTAGTGTTGAGACGTGAAAATTTTCTCAACAGTCACTACTGTGTTTCCAGGCATGCTACTTCAACACATCTTCAATCTTAGTGTTGAGACGTGCATATTTTTTTGAACATTCACTACTGTGTTGCCAGACATGCTGCTTCAACACATCTTTTTATTAGTGTTGAGACGTGCAAATTCTTCAATACTCACCACTGTGTTTTCAGGTATGCTGCTTCAACACATCTTTCCTTTTAGTGTTGAGACATGCAAATTCCTCAACACTCACTAATGTGTTGCCAGGCATGTTGCTTCAACATATCCTTCCTCTTAGTGTTGAGACGTGCAAATACCTCAAAACTCACTACTGTGTTGTCAGGCATACTGCCTCAACATATCCTAACCTTAGTGTTGAGACGTGCAAATTACTCAACACTCATTACTGTATTTCTAGGCATGCTGCTTTAACACATCTTTCGTGTTAGTGTTGAGACGTGCAAATTCCTCAACACTTACTACTGTGTTGCCAGACATGCTTCTTCAACACATATTTCCTCTTAGTGTTGAGACGTGAAAATTCCTCAACACTCACTATTGTGTTGCCAGGCATGCTATTTCGACACATCTTTCCTTTTAGTGTTGAGACGTGCAAATTCCTTAACATTCACTACTGTGTTTCCAGGAATGCTGCTTCCGCACTTCTTTCCTCTTAGTGTTGAGACGTGCAAATTCCTCAACACTCACCATTGTGTTGCCACGCATGCTGCTTCGACACATCTTTCATCTTAGTGTTGAAACGTGCAAATTCCTTAACACTCACTATTGTGTTGCCAGGAATACTGCTTCGACACATCTTTCCTCTTAGTGTTGACACGTGCAAATTCCTCAACACTCACTACTGTGTTGCCAGGCATGCTGCTTTAACACATCTTTCTTCTTAGTGTTGAGACATGCAAATTCCTCAACACTCACTACTGTGTTGCCAGGCATGCTGCTTCAACTCATCTTTCCTCTTAGTGTTGAGACATGCAAATTCCTCAACACTCACTACTGTGTTGCCAGGCATGCTGCTTCAACACATATTTCCTCTTAGTGTTGAGACGTGCAAATTCCTCAACAGTCACTACTGTGTTTCCAGGCATGCTACTTCAACACATCTTCAATCTTAGTGTTGAGACGTGCATATTTCTCAACATTCAATACTGTGTTGCCAGACATGCTGCTTCAACACATATTTCCTCTTAGTATGGAGACGTGCAAATTTCTCAATACTCACCACTGTGTTTCCATCCATGCTACTTCAATACATCTTTCCTCTTAGTGTTGAGACGTGCAAATTTACTCAACACTCACTAAAGTGCTGTCAGGCATGCTACTTCAACACATCCTTTCTCTTAGTGTTGTGACGTGCAAATTCCTCAAAACTCACTATTGTGTTGTGAGACATATTGCCTCAACATATCCCCACCTTGGTGTTGAGACGTGCAAATTCCTCAACACTCACTACTTAGTTGCCAGGCATGCTGCTTCAACACATCTTTCCTCTTAGTGTTGAGACGTGCAAATTCGTCAACACTCACTACTGTGTTGTCAGGCATGCTGATTAAACACATATTTCCTCTTAGTGTTGAGACGTGCAAATTCCTCAACACTCACTACTGTGTTGCCAGGCATGCTACTTCAACACATATTTCCTCTTAGTGTTGAGACGTGCAAATTCCTCAACAGTCACTAATGTGTTTCCAAGCATGCTACTTCAACACATCTTCAATCTTAGTGTTGAGACGTGCAAATACCTCAAAACTCACTACTGTGTTGTCAGGCATACTGCCTCAACATATCCCCACCTTAGTGTTGAGACGTGCAAATTCCTCAACACTCGTTACTGTGTTTCTAGGCATGCTGCTTTAACACATCTATCCTCTTAGTGTCGAGACGTGCAAATTCCTCAACACTTATTACTGTGTTTTCAGGCATGCTGCTTCAACACATCTTTCCTCTTAGTGTTGAGATGTGCAAATTCCTCAACACTCACTACTGTGTTGCCAGGCATGCTACTTCGACACATCTTTCCTCTTAGTGTTGAGACGTGGAAATTTTCCTTAACATTCACTAATGTGTTGCCAGGCATGCTGCTTCCACACATCTTTCCTCTTAGTGTTGAGACCTGCAATTTCCTCAACACTCACTACTGTGTTTCCAGGCATGCTGCTTCGACACATCTTTCCTCTTAGTGTTGAGATGTGCAAATTCCTCAACACTCACTACTGTGTTTCCAGGCATGCTGCTTCAACACATCTTTTCTCTTACTGTTGAGACATGAAAATTCCTCAGCACTCACTAAAGTGTTTTGAGGCATGCTGATTCACCACATCCTTCCTCTTAATATTGAGACGTGGAATTTCCTCAAAACTCACTACTGTGTTGTCAGGCATACAGCCTCAACATATCCTCACCTTAGTGTTGAGACGTGCAAATTCCTCATCACTCATTACTGTGTTTCTAGGCATGCTGCTTTAACACATCTTTCCTCTTAGTGTTGAGACGTGCAAATTTCTCAACACTTACTACTGTGTTGCTCGACATGCTTATTCAACACATATTTCCTCTTAGTGTTGAGACGTGCAAATTCCTCAACACTTACTACTGTGTTTCCAGACATGCTACTTCGACACATCTTTCATTTTAGTGTTGAGACATGCAAATACCTCAAAACTCACTACTGTGTTGTCAGGCATACTTCCTCAACATATCCTCACCTTAGTGTTGAGACGTGAAAATTCCTCAACACTCACTACTGTGTCGCCAGGCATGATGTTTCAACACATCTTTCCTCTTAGTGTTGAGACGTGCAAATTCCTCAACACTCACTACTGTGTTGCCAGGCATGCTGCTTCAACACATCTTTCTTCTTAGTGTTGAGACGTACAAATTCCTAAACAGTCACTACTGTTTAAAGGCATGCTACTTCAACACATCTTTCATCTTAGTGTTGAAACGTGCAAATTCCTTAACACTCACTATTGTGCTACCAGGCATGCTGCTTCAACACATCTTTTCTCTTAGTGTTGACACGTGCAAATTCCTCAACACTCACTACTGTGTTGCCAGGCATGCTGCTTTAACAAATCTTTCCTCTTAGTGTTGAGACATGCAAATTTCTCAACATTCACTATTGTGTGGCCAGGCATGCTGCTTCAACACATATTTCCTCTTAGTGTTGAGACGTGAAAATTTTCTCAACAGTCACTACTGTGTTTCCAGGCATGCTACTTCAACACATCTTCAATCTTAGTGTTGAGACGTGCATATTTTTTTGAACATTCACTACTGTGTTGCCAGACATGCTGCTTCAACACATCTTTTTATTAGTGTTGAGACGTGCAAATTCTTCAGTACTCAATACTGTGTTTTGAGGTATGCTGCTTCAACAAATCTTTCCTCTTAGTGTTGAGACGTGCAAATTCCTCAACACCTATTACTGTGTTGCCAGACATGCTGCTTCAACACATCTTTCCTCTTAGTGTTGAGACATGAAAATTCCTCAACACTCACTAATGTGTTGCCAGGCATGCTGCTTCAACATATCCTTCCTCTTAGTGTTGAGACGTGCAAATACCTCAAAACTCACTACTGTGTTGTCAGGCATACTGCCTCAACATATCCACACCTTAGTGTTGGGACGTGCAAATTCCTCAACACTCATTACTGTGTTTCTAGGCATGCTGCTTTAACACATCTTTCCTCTTAGTGTTGAGACGTGCAAATTCCTTAACATTCACTACAGTGTTTCCAGGCATGCTACTTCGACACATCTTTTCTTTTAGTGTTGAGACGTGAAAATTCCTTAACATTCACTACTGTGTTGCCAGGCATGCTGCTTCCACACATCTTTCCTCTTAGTTTTGAGACGTGCAAATTCCTTAACATTCACTACTGTGTTGTCAGGCATGCTGCTTCCACACATCTTTCCTCTTAGTGTTGAGACGTGCAAATTCCTCAACACTCACTACTGTGTTGCCAGGCATGCTGCTTCGACACATCTTTCCTCTTAGTGTTGAGATGTGCAAATTCCTCAACACTCACTACTGTGTTTCCAGGCATGCTACTTCAACACATCTTTCCTCTTAATGTTGAGAGGTGCAAATTCCTCAACACTCGCTACTGTGTTGCCATGCATGCTGCTTCGACACATCTTTCCTCTTAGTATTGAGACGTGTAAATTCCTCAACACTAACTACTGTGTTGCCATGCATGCTGATTCAACACATATTTGCTCTTAGTGTTGAGACGTGCGAATTCCTCAACACTCACTACTGTGTTTCCAGGCATGCTACTTCAACACATCTTTCCTCTTAATGTTGAGAAGTGCAAATTCCTCAACACTAACTACTGTGTTGCCAGGCATGCTGCTTCGATACATCTTTCCTCTAAGTGCTGAGACGTGCAAATTCCTCAACACTCACTATTATGTTGCAAGACATGGTGTTTCAACACATCTTTTTCTTAGTGTTGGGACGTGCAAATTCTTCAATACTCACCACTGTGTTTTCAGGTATGCTGCTTCAACACATCTTTCCTCTTAGTGTTGAGACGTGAAAATTCCTCAACACTCATTACTGTGTTGCCAGGCATGCTGCTTCAACACATCTTTCCTTTTAGTGTTGAGACATGCAAATTCCTCAATACTCACTAATGTTTTTCCAGGCATGCTGCTTCAACATATCCTTCCTCTTAGTGTTGAGACGTGTAAATACCTCAAAACTCACTACTGTGTTGTCAGGCATGCTGCTTCAACATATCCTTCCTCTTAGTGCTGAGACGTGCAAATTCCTCAACACTCATTACTGTATTTCTAGGCATGCTGCTTTAAAACATCTTTCATCTTAGTGTTGAGACGTGCAAATTTCTCAACTCTTACTACTGTGTTGCCAGACATGCTTCTTCAACACATATTTCTTCTTAGTGTTGAGACGTGCAAATTCCCCAACACTCACTACTGTGTTGCCATGCATGTTACTTCGACACATCTTTCCTCTTAGTATTGAGACGTGTAAATTCCTCAACACTAACTACTGTGTTGCCATGCATGCTGATTCAACACATATTTCCTCTTAGTGTTGAGACGTGCAAATTCCTCAACACTCACTACTGTGTTTCCAGGCAAGCTACTTCAACACATCTTTCCTCTTAATGTTGAAATGTGCAAATTCCTCAACACTAACTACTGTGTTGCCAGGCATGCTGCTTCAACACATCTTTCCTCTAAGTGCTGAGACGTGCAAATTCCTCAACACTCATTATTATGTTGCAAGACATGGTGTTTCAACACATATTTTTAATAGTGTTGAGACGTGCAAATTCTTCAATACTCCCCACTGTGTTTTCAGGTATGCTGCTTCAACACATCTTTCTTCTTAGTGTTGAGACGTGCAAATTCCTCAACACTCATTACTGTATTGCCAGGCATGCTGCTTCAACACATCTTTCCTTTTAGTGTTGAGACATGCAAATTCCTCAACACTCACTAATGTGTTGCCAGGCATGCTGCTTCAACATATCCTTCCTCTTAGTGTTGAGACGTGCAAATACCTCAAAACTCACTACTGTGTTGTCAGGCATACTGCCTCAACATATCCTCACCTTAGTGTTGAGACGTGCAAATTCCTCAACACTCATTACTGTGTTTCTAGGCATGCTGCTTTAACACATCTTTCCTCTTAGTGTTGAGACGTGCAAATTCCTTAACATTCACTACAGTGTTGCAAGGAATGCTACTTCGACCCATCTTTCCTTTTAGTGTTGAGACGTGCAAATTCCTTAACATTCACTACTGTGTTGCCAGGCATGCTGCTTCCACACATCTTTCCTCTTAGTTTTGAGACGTGCAAATTCCTTAACATTCACTACTGTGTTGTCAGGCATGCTGCTTCCACACATCTTTCCTCTTAGTGTTGAGACGTGCAAATTCCTCAACACTCACTACTGTGTTGCCAGGAATGTTGCTTCGACACATCTTTCCTCTTAGTGTTGAGATGTGCAAATTCCTCAACACTCACTACTGTGTTTCCAGGCATGCTACTTCAACACATCTTTCCTCTTAATGTTGAGAGGTGCAAATTCCTCAACACTCGCTACTGTGTTGCCATGCATGCTGCTTCGACACATCTTTCCTCTTAGTATTGAGACGTGTAAATTCCTCAACACTAACTACTGTGTTGCCATGCATGCTGATTCAACACATATTT
>NW_020644373.1:2085809-2088614 GCF_003573695.1 Papaver somniferum
CTTTCCTCTTAATGTTGAGACGTGCAAATTCCTCAACACTAACTACTGTGTTGTCAGGCATGCTGCTTCGACACATCTTTCCTCTAAGTGCTGAGACGTGCAAATTACTCAACACTCACTATTATGTTGCCAGACATGCTGCTTCAACACATCTTTTTCTTACTGTTGAGACGTGCAAATTATTCAATACTCACCACTGTGTTATCTGGTATGCTGCTTCAACACATCTTTCCTTTTAGTGTTGAGACGTGCAAATTCCTCAACACTCATTACTGTGTTGCCAGGCATGCTGCTTCAACACATCTTTCCTTTTAGTGTTGAGACATGCAAATTCTTCAACACTCACTAATGTGTTGCGAGGCATGCTTCTTCAACATATCCTACCTCTTAGTGTTGAGACGTGCAAATACCTCAAAACTCACTACTGTGCTGTCAGGCATACTGGCTCAACATATCATCACCTTAGTGTTGAGACGTGCAAATTCCTCAACACTAATTACTGTGTTTCTAGGCATGCTGCTTTAACACATCTTTCCTGTTAGTGTTGAGACGTGCAAATTCCTCAACACTTACTACTGTGTTGCAAGACATGCTTCTTCAACACATATTTCCTCTTAGTGTTGAGACGTGCAAATTCCTCAACACTCACTACTGTGTTTCCAGGCATGCTACTTCGACACATATTTCCTCTTAGTGTTGAGACGTGCAAATTCCTTAACATTCACCATTATGTTTCCAGGCATGCTGCTTCCACACATCTTTCCTCTTAGTGCTGAGACCTGCAAATTCCTCAACACTCACTACTGTGTTGCCAGGCATGCTGCTTCGACACATCTTTCCACTTAGTGTTGAGATATGCAAATTCCTCAACACTCACTACTGTGTTCCTAGGCATGGTGCTTCAACACATCTTTTCTCTTAGTCTTGAGACATGCAAATTCCTCAACACTCACTAATATGTTGCCAGGTATGCTGCTTCACCACATCCTTCCTCTTAATAGACGTGCAAATTCCTCAAAACTCACTACTGTGTTGTCAGGCATACTGCATCAACATATCCTCACCTTAGTGTTGAGACGTGAAAATTCCTCAACATTCACTATTGTGTTGCCAGTCATGCTGCTTTAACACATCTTTCCTCTTTGTGTTCAGACGTGCAAATTACTCAACACTCACGACTGTGTTGTCAGGCATGCTTCTTCAACACTTCTTTCTTCTTAGTGTTGAGACGCGTAAATTCCTCGACACTCACTATTGTGTTGCCAGGCGTACTGCCTCAACACGTTTTCCTCTAGGTGTTGAGATGTGCAAATTCCTCAACACTCACCATTGTGTTGTCAGGCGTACTTCCTCAACACGTTTTCCTCTTATTATTGAGACGTGCGAATCCCTCAACACTTACCATTGTGTTGCCATGCATGCTGCTTCAACACATCTTTCCTCTTAGTGTTGAGTCGTGTAAATTCCTCAACACTCACCATTGTGTTTCCAGGCATGCTGCTTCAACACATCTTTCCTCTTAGTGTTGAAACGTGCAAATTCCTCAACACTCACCATTGTGTTGCCAGGCATGCTGCTTCAACACATCTTTCCTCTTAGTGTTGAGATGTGCAAATTCCTCAACACTCACTACTGTGTTGCCAGGCATGCTGCTTCAACACATCTTTCCTCTTAGTGTTGAGACGTGCAAATTCCTCAATACTCACCACTGTGTTTCCAAGCATGCTGCTTCAACACATCTTTCCTCTTAGTGTTGAGACGTGCAAATTCCACAACACTCACTAATGTGTTGCCAGGCATGCTGTTTTAACACATCCTTCCTCTTAGTGTTGATACGTGCAAATTTTTCAAAAATCACTATTGTGTTGTAAGGCTTACTGCCTCAAAATATCCTCACCTTAGTGTTGAGACGTGCAAATTCCTCAACACTCACTACTGTGTTGCCAGACATGCTGCTTTAACACATCGTTCCTCTTAGTGTTGAGACGTGCAAATTCCTCAACACTCACTACTGTGTCTCCAGGCATGATGCTTCAACACATCTTTCCTCTTAGTGTTGAGACGTGCAAATTCCTCAACACTGACTACTGTGTTGCTAGGCATGCTGCTTCAACACATCTTTCCTCTTAGTGTTGAGACGTACAAATTCCTAAACAGTCACTACTGTTTAAAGGCATGCTACTTCAACACATCTTTCATCTTAGTGTTGAAACGTGGAAATTCCTTAACACTCACTATTGTGTTGCCAGGCATGCTGCTTCAACACATCTTTCCTCTTAGTGTTGACACGTGCAAATTCCTCAACACTCACTACTGTGTTGCCAGGCATGCTGCTTTAACACATCTTTCCTCTTAGTGTTGAGACATGCAAATTTCTCAACACTCACTACTGTGTTGCCAGGCATGCTGCTTCAACACATCTTTCCTCTTAGTGTTGAGACGTGCAAATTCCTTAACACTCACTACTGTATGGCCAGGCATGCTGCTTCAACACATCCTTCCTCTTAGTGTTGATACGTGCAAATTTTTCAAAAATCACTATTGTGTTGTAAGGCTTACTGCCTCAAAATATCCTCACCTTAGTGTTGAGACGTGCAAATTCCTCAACACTCACTACTGTGTTGCCAGACATGCTGCTTTAACACATCGTTCCTCTTAGTGTTGAGACGTGCAAATTCCTCAACACTCACTACTGTGTCTCCAGGCATGATGCTTCAACACATCTTTCCTCTTAGTGTTGAGACGTGCAAATTCCTCAACACTGACTACTGTGTTGCTAGGCATGCTGCTTCAACACATCTTTCC
>NW_020644373.1:2091424-2109012 GCF_003573695.1 Papaver somniferum
TCTTTCCTCTTAGTGTTGAGACGTGCAAATTCCTCAACACTCACTACTGTGTTGCCAGGCATGCTGCTTCAACACATCTTTCCTCTTAGTGTTGAGACGTACAAATTCCTAAACAGTCACTACTGTTTAAAGGCATGCTACTTCAACACATCTTTTCATCTTAGTGTTGAAACGTGCAAATTCCTTAACACTCACTATTGTGTTGCCAGGCATGCTGCTTCAACACATCTTTCCTCTTAGTGTTGAAACGTGCAAATTCCTCAACACTCACTACTGTGTTGCCAGGCATGCTGCTTTAACACATCTTTCCTCTTAGTGTTGAGACATGCAAATTTCTCAACACTCACTACTGTGTTGTCAGGCATGCTGCTTCAACACATCTTTCCTCTTAGTGTTGAGACGTGCAAATTCCTCAACACTCACTATTGTGTGGCCAGGCATGCTGCTTCAACACATATTTCCTCTTAGTGTTGAGACGTGCAAATTCCTCAACAGTCACTACTGTGTTTCCAGGCATGTTACTTCAACACATCTTCAATCTTAGTGTTGAGACGTGCATATTTCTCAACATTCACTACTGTGTTGCCAGACATGCTGCTTCAACACATATTTCCTCTTAGTGTTGAGACGTGCAAATTTCTCAATACTCACCAATGTGTTTCCAGCCATGCTTCTTCAACACATCTTTCCTCTTAGTGTTGAGACGTGCAAATTTACTCAACACTCATTAAAGTGCTGTCAGGCATGCTGCTTCAACACATCCTTTCTCTTACTGTTGTGACGTACAAATTCCTCAAAACTCACTACTGTGTTGTCAGACATATTGCCTCAACATATCCTCACCTTAGTGTTGAGACGAGCAAATTCCTCAACACTCACTACTGAGTTGCCAGGCATGCTGCTTCAACACATCTTTCCTCTTAGTGTTGAGACGTGCAAATTCCTCAACAATAAATATTGTATTGCCAGGCATGCTGATTCAACACATATTTCATCTTAGTGTTGAGACGTGCAAATTCCTCAACACTCACTACTGTGTTTCCAGGCATGCTACTTCAACACATCTTTCCTCTTAATGTTGAGACGTGCAAATTCCTCAACACTCACTACTGTATTTCCAGGTATGCTGCTTCGACACATCTTTACTCTTAGTATTGAGACGTGCAAATTCCTCAACACTAACTACTGTGTTGCCATGCTTGCTACTTCAACACATCTTTCCTCTTAGTGGTGAGACGTGCAAATTCCTCAAAACTCACTACTGTGTTGTCAGGCATACTGCATCAACATATCCTCACCTTTGTGTTGCCAGTCATGCTGCTTTAACACATCTTTCCTCTTTGTGTTGAGACGTGCAAATTACTCAACACTCACGACTGTGTTGTAAGGCATGCTTATTCAACACTTCTTTCTTCTTAGTGTTGAGAAGTGTAAATTCCTCGACACTCACTATTGTGTTGCCAGGCGTACTGCCTCAACACGTTTTCCTCTAGGTGTTGAGATGTTCAAATTCCTCAACACTCACCATTGTGTTGTCAGGCGTACTTCCTCAACACGTTTTCCTCTTATTGTTGAGACGTGCAAATCCCTCAACACTTACCATTGTGTTGCCAGGCACGCTGCTTCAACACATCTTTCCTCTTAGTGTTGAGTCGTGCAAATTCCTCAACACTCACCATTGTGTTTCCAGGCATGCTGCTTCAACACATCTTTCCTCTTAGTGTTTAAACGTGCAAATTCCTCAACACTCACCATTGTGTTGCCAGGCATGCTGCTTCAACACATCTTTCCTCTTAGTGTTGAGATGTGCAAATTCCTCAACACTCACTACTGTGTTGCCAGGCATGCTGCTTCAACACATCTTTCCTCTTAGTGTTGATATGTGCAAATTCCTCAATACTCACCACTGTGTTTCCAAGCATGCTGCTTCAACACATCTTTCATCTTAGTGTTGAGACGTGCAAATTCCTCAACACTCACTATTATGTTTCCAGGCATGCTGCTTCAACACATCTTTCCTCTTAGTGTTGAGACGTGCAAATTCCATAACACTCACTAATGTGTTGCCAGGCATGCTGCTTTAACACATCCTTCCTCTTAGTGTTGATACGTCAAAATTCCTCAAAAATCACTATTGTGTTGTAAGGCTTACTGCCTCAAAATATCCTCACCTTAGTGTTGAGACGTGCAAATTCCTCAACACTCACTACTGTGTTGCCAGACATGCTGCTTTAACACATCTTTCCTCTTAGTGTTGAGACGTGCAAATTCCTCAACACTCACTACTGTGTCGCCAGGCATGATGTTTCAACACATCTTTCCTCTTAGTGTTGAGACGTGCAAATTCCTCAACACTCACTACTGTGTTGCCAGGCATGCTGCTTCAACACATCTTTCCTCTTAGTGTTGAGACGTACAAATTCCTAAACAGTCACTACTGTTTAAAGGCATGCTACTTCAACACATCTTTTCATCTTAGTGTTGAAACGTGCAAATTCCTTAACACTCACTATTGTATTGCCAGGCATGCTGCTTCAACACATCTTTCCTCTTAGTGTTGACACGTGCAAATTCCTCAACACTCACTACTGTGTTGCCAGGCATGCTGCTTTAACACATATTTCCTCTTAGTGTTGAGAATTGCAAATTTCTCAACATTCAGTACTGTGTTGCCAGGCATGCTGCTTCAACACATCTTTCCTCTTAGTGTTGAGACGTGCAAATTCCTCAACACTCACTATTGTGTGGCCAGGCATGCTGCTTCAACACATATTTCCTCTTAGTGTTGAGACGTGCAAATTCCTCAACAGTCACTACTGTGTTTCCAGGCATGTTACTTCAACACATCTTCAATCTTAGTGTTGAGACGTGCATATTTCTCAACATTCACTACTGTGTTGCCAGACATGCTGCTTCAACACATATTTCCTCTTAGTGTTGAGATGTGCAAATTTCTCAATACTCACCAATCTGTTTCCAGCCATGCTGCTTTAACACATCTTTCCTCTTAGTGTTGAGACGTGCAAATTTACTCAACACTCATTAAAGTGCTGTCAGGCATGCTGCTTCAACACATCCTTTCTCTTACTGTTGTGACGTGCAAATTCCTCAAAACTCACTACTGTGTTGTCAGACATATTGCCTCAACATATCCTCACCTTAGTGTTGAGACGTGCAAATTCCTCAACACTCACTACTGTGTTTCCAGGCATGCTGCTTTAACACATCTTTCCTCTTAGTGTTGAGACGTGCAACTTCCTCAACACTCACTACTGAGTTGCCAGGAATGCTGCTTCAACACATCTTTCCTCTTAGTGTTGAGACGTGCAAATTCCTCAACAATAAATACTGTATTGCCAGGCATGCTGATTCAACACATATTTCATCTTAGTGTTGAGACGTGCAAATTCCTCAACACTCACTACTGTGTTTCCAGGCATGCTACTTCAACACATCTTTCCTCTTAATGTTGAGACGTGCAAATTCCTCAACACTCACTACTGTATTGCCAGGTATGCTGCTTCGACACATCTTTACTCTTAGTATTGAGACGTGCAAATTCCTCAACACTAACTACTGTGTTGCCATGCTTGCTACTTCAACACATCTTTCCTCTTAGTGTTGAGACGTGCAAATTCCTCAACACTCACTACTGTGTTGCCAGGCATGCTGCTTCGACACATCTTTCCTCTTAGTGTTGAGACATGCAAATTCCTCAACACTCACTACTATGTTGCCAGGCATGCTGCTTCAACACATCTTTTCTCTAATTGTTGAGACGTGCAAATTCTTCAATACTCACCACTGTGTGTTTCCAGGCATGCTGCTTCAACATATCTTTCCTCTTAGTGTTGAGACATGAAAATTCCTCAACAATCACTAATGTGTTGCCCGGTATGCTGCTTCAACACATCTTTCTCTTAGTGTTGAGACATGCGAATTCATCAACACTCACTAATGTGTTGCCAAGCATGCTGCTTCAACATATCCTTCCTCTTAGTGTTGAGACGTGTAAATTCCTCAAAACTCACTACTGTGTTGTCAGGCATACAGCCTCAACATATCCTCACCTTAGTGTTGAGACGTGCAAATTCCTCAACACTCATTACTGTGTTTCTAGGCATGCTGCTTTAACACATCTTTCCTCTTAGTGTTGAGACGTGCAAATTTCTCAACACTTACTACTGTGTTGCTCGACATTCTTCTTCAACACATATTTCCTCTTAGTGTTGAGACGTGCAAATTCCTCAACACTTACTACTGTGTTGCCAGACATGCTACTTCGACACATCTTTCATTTTAGTGTTGAGACGTGCAAATTCCTTAACATTCACTACTGTGTTGCCAGGCATGCTGCTTCAACATATCCTTCCTCTTAGTGTTGAGACATGCAAATACCTCAAAACTCACTACTGTGTTGTCAGGCATACTTCCTCAACATATCCTCACCTTAGTGTTGAGACGTGCAAATTCCTCAACACTCATTACTGTGTTTCTAGGCATGCTGCTTTAACACATCTTTCCTCTTAGTGTTGATACGTGCAAATTCCTAAACACTTACTACTGTGTTTCCAGGCATGCTACTTCAACACATCTTTCCTGTTAGTATTGAGAC
The DNA here is from genome assembly GCF_003573695.1 of Papaver somniferum. Lineage (NCBI taxonomy): Eukaryota > Viridiplantae > Streptophyta > Magnoliopsida > Ranunculales > Papaveraceae > Papaver > Papaver somniferum. Next base: position 2,096,040 of record NW_020644373.1, read on the forward strand.
GTGCAAATTCTTCAACACTAACTACTGTGTTTCCATGCATGCTGATTCAACACATATTTCCTCTTAGTGTTGAGACGTGCAAATTCCTCAACACTCACTACTGTATTTCCAGGCATGCTACTTCAACACATCTTTCCTCTTAATGTTGATACGTGCAAATTCCTCAACAGTAACTACTGTGTTGCCAGGCATGCTGCTTCGACACATCTTTCCTCTAAGTGCTGAGACGTGCAAATTCCTCAACACTCACTATTATGTTGCAAGACATGGTGCTTCAACACATCTTTTTATTAGTGTTGAGACGTGCGAATTCTTCAATACTCACTACTGTGTTTTCAGGAATGCTGCTTCAACACATCTTTCCTCTTAGTGTTGAGACGTGCAAATTCCTCAACACTCACTAATGTGTTGCCAGGCATGCTGCTTCAACATATCCTTCCTCTTAGTGTTGAGACGTGCAAATACCTCAAAACTCACTACTGTGTTGTCAGGCATACTGCCTCAACATATCCTAACCTTAGTGTTGAGACGTGCAAATTCCTCAACATTCATTACTGTGTTTCTAGGCATGCTGCTTAAACACATCTTTCCTCTTAGTGTTGAGACGTGCAAATTCCTTAACATTCACTACTGTATTTCCAGGCATGCTACTTCGACACATCTTTCCTCTTAGTGTTGAGACGTGCAAATTCCTTAACATTCACTACTGTGTTGCCAGGCATGCTGCTTCCACACATCTTTCCTCTTAGTGTTGAGACGTGAAAATTCCTCAACACTCACTACTGTGTTGCCAGGCATGCTGCTTCGACACATCTTTCCTCTTAGTGTTGAGACGTGCAAATTCCTCAACACTCCTACTGTGTTGCCAGGCATGTTGCTTCGACACATCTTTCCTCTTAGTATTGAGACGTGCAAATTCTTCAACACTAACTACTGTGTTTCCATGCATGCTGATTCAACACATATTTCCTTTTAGTATTGAGACGTGCAAATTCCTCAACACTCACTACTGTATTTCCAGGCATGCTACTTCAACACATCTTTCCTCTTAATGTTGATACGTGCAAATTCCTCAACAGTAACTACTGTGTTGCCAGGCATGCTGCTTCGACAGATCTTTCCTCTAAGTGCTTAGACGTGCAAATTCCTCAACACTCACTATTATGTTGCAAGACATGGTGCTTCAACACATCTTTTTATTAGTGTTGAGACGTGCAAATTCTTCAATACTCACCACTGTGTTTTCAGGTATGCTGCTTCAACACATCTTTCCTTTTAGTGTTGAGACATGCAAATTCCTCAACACTCACTAATGTGTTGCCAGGCATGCTGCTTCAACATATCCTTCCTCTTAGTGTTGAGACGTGCAAATACCTCAAAACTCACTACTGTGTTGTCAGGCATACTGCCTCAACATATCCTAACTTTAGTGTTGAGACGTGCAAATTACTCAAAACTCATTACTGTATTTCTAGGCATGCTGCTTTAACACATCTTTCATCTTAGTGTTGAGACGTGCAAATTCCTCAACACTTACTACTGTGTTGCCAGACATGCTTCTTCAACACATATTTCCTCTTAGTGTTGAGACGTGCAAATTCCTCAACACTCACTATTGTGTTGCCAGGCATGCTATTTCGACACATCTTTCCTTTTAGTGTTGAAACGTGCAAATTCCTTAACATTCACTACTGTGTTTCCAGGAATGCTGCTTCCGCACTTCTTTCCTCTTAGTGTTGAGACGTGCAAATTCCTCAACACTCACCATTGTGTTGCCAGGCATGCTGCTTCGACACATCTTTCATCTTAGTGTTGAAACGTGCAAATTCCTTAACACTCACTATTGTGTTGCCAGGAATGCTGCTTCGACACATCTTTCCTCTTAGTGTTGACACGTGCAAATTCCTCAACACTCACTACTGTGTTGCCAGGCATGCTGCTTTAACACATCTTTCCTCTTAGTGTTGAGACATGCAAATTCCTCAACACTCACTACTGTGTTGCCAGGCATGCTGCTTCAACACATCTTTCCTCTTAGTGTTGAGACGTGCAAATTCCTCAACACTCACTACTGTGTTGCCAGGCATGCTGCTTCAACACATATTTCCTCTTAGTGTTGAGACGTGCAAATTCCTCAACAGTCACTACTGTGTTTCCAGGCATGCTACTTCAACACATCTTCAATCTTAGTGTTGAGACGTGCATATTTCTCAACATTCAATACTGTGTTGCCAGACATGCTGCTTCAACACATATTTCCTCTTAGTATTGAGACGTGCAAATTTCTCAATACTCACCACTGTGTTTCCATCCATGCTACTTCAACACATCTTTCCTCTTAGTGTTGAGACGTGCAAATTTACTCAACACTCACTAAAGTGCTGTCAGGCATGCTGCTTCAACATATCCTTTCTCTTAGTGTTGTGACGTGCAAATTCCTCAAAACTCACTACTGTGTTGTGAGACATATTGCCTCAACATATCCCCACCTTGGTGTTGAGACGTGCAAATTCCTCAACACTCACTACTTAGTTGCCAGGCATGCTGCTTCAACACATATTTCCTCTTAGTGTTGAGACGTGCAAATTCGTCAACACTCACTACTGTGTTGTCAGGCATGCTGATTAAACACATATTTCCTCTTAGTGTTAAGACGTGCAAATTCCTCAACACTCACTACTGTGTTGCCAGGCATGCTGCTTCAACACATATTTCCTCTTAGGGTTGAGACGTGCAAATTCCTCAACAGTCACTACTGTGTTTCCAGGCATGCTACTTCAACACATCTTCAATCTTAGTGTTGATACGTGCAAATACCTCAAAACTCACTACTGTGTTGTCAGGCATACTGCCTCAACATATCCCCACCTTAGTGTTGAGACGTGCAAATTCCTCAACACTCGTTACTGTGTTTCTAGGCATGCTGCTTTAACACATCTTTCCTCTTAGTGTCGAGACATGCAAATTCCTCAACACTTATTACTGTGTTTTCAGGCATGCTGCTTCAACACATCTTTCCTCTTAGTGTTGAGATGTGCAAATTCCTCAACACTCACTACTGTGTTGCCAGGCATGCTACTTCGACACATCTTTCCTCTTAGTGTTGAGACGTGGAAATTTTCCTTAACATTCACTAATGTGTTGCCAGGCATGCTGCTTCCACACATCTTTCCTCTTAGTGTTGAGACCTGCAATTTCCTCAACACTCACTACTGTGTTTCCAGGCATGCTGCTTCGACACATCTTTCCTCTTAGTGTTGAGATGTGCAAATTCCTCAACACTCACTACTGTGTTCCCAGGCATGCTGCTTCAACCCATCTTTTCTCTTAGTGTTGAGACATGCAAATTCCTCAACACTCACTAAAGTGTTTTGAGGCATGCTGATTCACCACATCCTTCCTCTTAATATTGAGACGTGGAATTTCCTCAAAACTCACTACTGTGTTGTCAGGCATACAGCCTCAACATATCCTCACCTTAGTGTTGAGACGTGCAAATTCCTCAACACTCATTACTGTGTTTCTAGGCATGCTGCTTTAACACATCTTTCCTCTTAGTGTTGAGACGTGCAAATTTCTCAACACTTACTACTGTGTTGCTCGACATGCTTATTCAACACATATTTCCTCTTAGTGTTGAGACGTGCAAATTCCTCAACACTTACTACTGTGTTGCCAGACATGCTACTTCGACACATCTTTCATTTTAGTGTTGAGACGTGCAAATTCCTTAACATTCACTACTGTGTTGCCAGGCATGCTGCTTCAACATATCCTTCCTCTTAGTGTTGAGACATGCAAATATCTCAAAACTCACTACTGTGTTGTCAGGCATACTTCCTCAACATATCCTCACCTTAGTGTCGAGACGTGCAAATTCCTCAACACTCACTACTGTGTCGCCAGGCATGATGTTTGAACACATCTTTCCTCTTAGTGTTGAGACGTGCAAATTCCTCAACACTCACTACTGTGTTGCCAGGCATGCTGCTTTAACACATCTTTCCTCTTAGTGTTGAGACGTACAAATTCCTAAACAGTCACTACTGTTTAAAGGCATGCTACTTCAACACATCATTCATCTTAGTGTTGAAACGTGCAAATTCCTTAACACTCACTATTGTGTTGCCAGGCATGCTGCTTCAACACATCTTTCCTCTTAGTGTTGACACGTGCAAATTCCTCAACACTCACTACTGTGTTGCCAGGCATGCTGCTTTAACACATCTTTCCTCTTAGTGTTGAGACATGCAAATTTCTCAACACTCACTACTGTGTTGCCAGGCATGCTGCTTCAACACATCTTTCCTCTTAGTGTTGAGACGTGGAAATTCCTCAACACTCACTACTGTGTGGCCAGGCATGCTGCTTCAACACATATTTCCTCTTAGTGTTAAGACGTGCAAATTTCCTCAACAGTCACTACTGTGTTTCCAGGCATGCTACTTCAACACATCTTCAATCTTAGTGTTGAGACGTGCATATTTTTTTGAACATTCACTACTGTGTTGCCATACATGCTACACATATTTCCTCTTAGTGTTGAGACGTGCAAATTTCTCAATACTCACCACTGTGTTTCCAGCCATGCTGCTACAACACATCTTTCCTCTTAGTGTTGAGACATGCAAATTCCTCAACACTCACTACTGTGTTGCCAACAATGCTGCTTCAACACATCTTTTCCTCTTAGTGTTGAGACGTGCAAATTTACTCAATACTCACTAAAGTGCTGTCAGGCATGCTGCTTCAACACATCCTTTCTCTTACTGTTGTGACGTGCAAATTCCTCAAAACTCACTACTGTGTTGTCAGACATATTGCCTCAACATATCCTCACCTTAGTGTTGAGACGTGCAAATTCCTCAACACTCACTACTGTGTTTCCAGGCATGCTGCTTTTACACATCTTTCCTCTTAGTGTTGAGACGCGCAACTTCCTCAACACTCACTACTGAGTTACCAGGCATGCTGCTTCCACACATCTTTCCTCTTAGTGTTGAGACGTGCAAATTCCTCAACAATCACTACTGTGTTGCCAGGCATGCTGATTCAACACATATTTCATCTTAGTGTTGAGACGTGCGAATTCCTCAACACTCACTACTGTGTTTCCAGGCATGCTACTTCAACACATCTTTCCTCTTAATGTTGAGACGTGCAAATTCCTCAACACTCACTACTGTATTGCCAGGTATGCTGCTTCCACACATCTTTACTCTTAGTATTGAGACGTGCAAATTCCTCAACACTAACTACTGTGTTGCCATGCTTGCTACTTCAACACATCTTTCCTCTTAGTGTTGAGACGTGCAAATTCCTCAACACTCACTACTGTGTTGCCAGGCATGCTGCTTCGACACATCTTTCCTCTTAGTGTTGAGACGTGCAAATTCATCAACACTCACTACTATGTTTCCAGGCATGCTGCTTCAACACATCTTTTCTCTAATTGTTGAGACGTGCAAATTCTTCAATACTCACCACTGTGTGTTTCCAGGCATGCTGCTTCAACACATCTTTCCTCTTAGTGTTGAGACATGAAAATTCCTCAACAATCACTAATGTGTTGCCAGGCATGCTGCTTCTACATATCCTTCTTCTTAGTGTTGAAACGTGCAAATTCCTCAAAACTCACTACTGTGTTGTCAGGCATACTGCTTCAATATATCCTCACCTTAGTGTTGAGACGTGCAAATTCCTCAACACTCACTACTGTGTTGCCCGGTATGCTGCTTCAACACATCTTTCTCTTAGTGTTGAGACATGCGAATTCCTCAACACTCACTAATGTGTTTCCAAGCATGTTGCTTCAACATATCCTTCCTCTTAGTGTTGAGACGTGTAAATTCCTCAAAACTCACTACTGTGTTGTCAGGCATACAGCCTCAACATATCCTCACCTTAGTGTTGAGACGTGCAAATTCCTCAACACTCATTACTGTGTTTTTAGGCATGCTGCTTTAACACATCTTTCCTCTTAGTGTTGAGACGTGCAAATTTCTCAACACTTACTACTGTGTTGTTCGACATGCTTCTTCAACACATATTTCCTCTTAGTGTTGAGACGTGCAAATTCCTCAACACTTACTACTGTGTTTCCAGACATGCTACTTCGACACATCTTTCATTTTAGTGTTGAAACATGCAAATTCCTTAACATTCACTACTGTGTTGCCAGGCATGCTGCTTCAACATATCCTTCCTCTTAGTGTTGAGACATGCATATACCTCAAAACTCACTACTGTGTTGTCAGGCATACTTCCTCAACATATCCTCACCTTAGTGTTGAGACGTGCAAATTCCTCAACACTCATTACTGTGTTTCTAGGCATGCTGCTTTAACACATCTTTCCTCTTAGTGTTGAGACGTGCAAATTCCTAAACACTTACTACTGTGTTGCCAGACATGATTCTTCAAAACATCTTTTTATTAGTGTTGAGACGTGTGAATTCTTCAATACTCACTACTGTGTTTTCAGGAATGCTGCTTCAACACATCTTTCCTCTTAGTGTTGAGACGTGCAAATTCCTCAACACTCACTAATGTGTTGCCAGGCATGCTGCTTCAATATATCCTTCCTCTTAGTGTTGAGACGTGCAAATACCTCAAAACTCACTACTGTGTTGTCAGGCATACTGCCTCAACATATCCTAACCTTAGTGTTGAGACGTGCAAATTCCTCAACATTCATTACTGTGTTTCTAGGCATGCTGCTTAAACACATCTTTCCTCTTAGTGTTGAGACGTGCAAATTCCTTTACATTCACTACTGTGTTTCCAGGCATGCTACTTCGACACATCTTTCCTATTAGTGTTGAGACGTGCAAATTCCTTAAGATTCACTACTGTGTTGCCAGGCATGCTGCTTCCACACATCTTTCCTCTTAGTGTTGAGACGTGCAAATTCCTGAACATTCACTACTGTGTTGCCAGGCATGATGCTTCCACACATCTTTCCTCTTAGTGTTGAGACGTGAAAATTCCTCAACACTCACTACTGTGTTGCCAGGCATGCTGCTTCGACACATCTTTCCTCTTAGTGTTGAGACGTGCAAATTCCTCAACACTCCTACTGTGTTGCCAGGCATGTTGCTTCGACACATCTTTCCTCTTAGTATTGAGACGTGCAAATTCCTCAACACTCACTACTGTGTTTCCATGCATGCTGATTCAACACATATTTCCTCTTAGTATTGAGACGTGCAAATTCCTCAACACTCACTACTGTATTTCCAGGCATGCTACTTCAACACATCTTTCCTCTTAATGTTGATACGTGCAAATTCCTCAACAGTAACTACTGTGTTGCCAGGCATGCTGCTTCGACAGATCTTTCCTCTAAGTGCTGAGACGTGCAAATTCCTCAACACTCACTATTATGTTGCAAGACATGGTGCTTCAACACATCTTTTTATTAGTGTTGAGACGTGCAAATTCTTCAATACTCACCACTGTGTTTTCAGGTATGCTGCTTCAACACATCTTTCCTTTTAGTGTTGAGACATGCAAATTCCTCAACACTCACTAATGTGTTGCCAGGCATGCTGCTTCAACATATCCTTCCTCTTAGTGTTGAGACGTGCAAATACCTCAAAACTCACTACTGTGTTGTCAGGCATACTGCCTCAACATATCCTAACTTTAGTGTTGAGACGTGCAAATTACTCAAAACTCATTACTGTATTTCTAGGCATGCTGCTTTAACACATCTTTCATCTTAGTGTTGAGACGTGCAAATTCCTCAACACTTACTACTGTGTTGCCAGACATGCTTCTTCAACACATATTTCCTCTTAGTGTTGAGACGTGCAAATTCCTCAACACTCACTATTGTGTTGCCAGGCATGCTACTTCGAAACATCTTTCCTTTTAGTGTTGAGACGTGCAAATTCCTTAACATTCACTACTGTGTTGCCAGGAATGCTGCTTCCACACTTCTTTCCTCCTAGTGTTGAGACGTGCAAATTCCTCAACACTCACTACTGTGTTGCAAGGCATGCTGCTTCGACACATCTTTCCTCTTAGTGTTGAGATGTGCAAATTCCTCAACACTCACTACTGTGTTGCCAGGCATGCTGCTTCGACACATCTTTCCTCTTAGTGTTGAGATGTGCAAATTCCTCAACACTCACTACTGTGTTCCCAGGCATGCTGCTTCAACACATCTTTTCTCTTAGTCTTGAGACATGCAAATTCCTCAACACTGACTACTGTGTTGCCAGGCATGCTGCTTCAACACATCTTTCATCTTAGTGTTGAAACGTGCAAATTCCTTAACACTCACTATTGTGTTGCCAGGAATGCTGCTTCAACACATCTTTCCTCTTAATGATGACACGTGCAAATTCCTCAACACTCACTCCTGTGTTGCAAGGCATGCTGCTTTAACATCTTTCCTCTTAGTGTTGAGACATGCAGATTCCTCAAAACTCACTACTGTGTTGCCAGGCATGCTGCTTCAACACATCTTTCCTCTTAGTGTTGAGACGTGTAAATTCCTCAACACTCACTACTGTGTTGCCAGGCATGCTGCTTTAACACATATTTCCTCTTAGTGTTGAGACGTGCAAATTCCTCAACCTGTCACTACTGTGTTTCGAGGCATGCTACTTCAACACATCTTCAATCTTAGTGTTGAGACGTGCATATTTCTCAACATTCACTACTGTGTTGCCATACATGCTGCTTCAACACATATTTCCTCTTAGTATTGAGACGTGCAAATTTCTCAATACTCACCACTGTGTTTCCATCCATGCTACTTCAACACATCTTTCCTCTTAGTGTTGAGACGTGCAAGTTTACTCAACACTCACTAAAGTGCTGTCAGGCATGCTGCTTCAACACATCCTTTCTCTTAGTGTTGTGACATGCAAATTCCTCAAAACTCACTACTGTGTTGTGAGACATATTGCCTCAACATATCCCCACCTTGGTGTTGAGACGTGCAAATTCCTCAACACTCACTACTGAGTTGCCAGGCATGCTTCTTCCACACATCTTTCCTCTTAGTGTTGAGACGTGCAAATTCCTCAACACTCACTACTGTATTGCCAGGTATGCTGCTTCGACACATCTTTCCTCTTAGTTTGAAGACGTGCAAATTCCTCAACACTCACTACTGTGTGGCCAGGCATGCTGCTTCAACACATATTTCCTCTTAGTGTTGAGACGTGCAAATTCCTCAACAGTCACTACTGTGTTTCCAGGCATGCTGCTTCAACACATCTTTCCTCTTAGTGTTGAGACATGAAAATTCCTCAACAATCACTAATGTGTTGCCAGACATGCTGCTTCAACATATCCTTCCTCTTAGTGTTGAGACGTGCAAATTCCTCAAAACTCACTACTGTGTTGTCAGGTATACTGCATCAACATATCCTCACCTTAGTGTTGAGACGTGCAAATTCTTCAATACTCACCACTGTGTGTTTCCAGGCATGCTGCTTCAACACATCTTTCCTCTTAGTGTTGAGACATGAAAATTCCTCAACAATCACTAATGTGTTGCCAGGCATGCTGCTTCAACATATCCTTCCTCTTAGTGTTGAGACGTGTAAATTCCTCAAAACTCACTACTGTGTTGTCAGGCATACAGCCTCAACATATCCTCACCTTAGTGTTGAGACGTGAAAATTCCTCAACACTCATTACTGTGTTTCTAGGCATGCTTCTTTAACACATCTTTCCTCTTAGTGTTGAGACGTGCAAATTTCTCAACACTCACTACTGTGTTGCCAGACATGCTACTTCGACACATCTTTCCTTTTAGTGTTGAGACGTGCAAATTCCTTAACATTCACTACTGTGTTGCCAGGCATGCTGCTTCAACATATCATTCCTCTTAGTGTTGAGACGTGCAAATACCTCAAAACTCACTACTGTGTTGTCAGGCATACTTCCTCAACATATCTTCACCTTAGTGTTGAGACGTGCAAATTCCTCAACACTCATTACTGTATTTCTAGGCATGCTGCTTTAACACATCTTTCCTCTTAGTGTTGAGACGTGCAAATTCCTAAACACTTACTACTGTGTTGCCAGACATGCTTCTTCAACACATCTTTTTATTAGTGTTGAGACGTGCAAATTCTTCAATACTCATTACTGTGTTTTGAGGTATGCTGCTTCAACACATCTTTCCTCTTAGTGTTGAGACATGCAAATTCCTCAACACTCACTAATGTGTTGCCAGGCATTCTGTTTCAACATATCCTTCCTCTTAGTGTTGAGACGTGCAAATACCTCAAAACTCACTACTGTGTTGTCAGGCATACTTCCTCAACATATCTTCACCTTAGTGTTGAGACGTGAAAATTCCTCAACACTCATTACTGTGTTTCTAGGCTTGATGCTTTAACACATCTTTCCTCTTAGTGTTGAGACGTGCAAATTCCTCAACACTCACTACTGTATTGCCAGGTATGCTGCTTCGACACATCTTTCCTCTTAGTTTGAAGACGTGCAAATTCCTCAACACTCACTATTGAGTTGCCAGGCATGCTGCTTCAATACATCTTTCCTCTTAGTGTTGAGATGTGCAAATTCCTCAACACTCACTACTGTGTTGCCAGGCATGCAGATTCAACACATATTTCATCTTAGTGTTGAGACGTGCAAATTCCCCAACACTCACTACTGTGTTTCTAGGCATGCTTCTTTAACACATCTTTCCTCTTAGTGTTGAGACGTGCAAATTTCTCAACACTCACTACTGTGTTGCCAGACATGCTACTTCGACACATCTTTCCTTTTAGTGTTGAGACGTGCAAATTCCTTAACATTCACTACTGTGTTGCCAGGCATGCTGCTTCAACATATCATTCCTCTTAGTGTTGAGACGTGCAAATACCTCAAAACTCACTACTGTGTTGTCAGGCATACTTCCTCAACATATCTTCACCTTAGTGTTGAGACGTGCAAATTCCTCAACACTCATTACTGTATTTCTAGGCATGCTGCTTTAACACATCTTTCCTCTTAGTGTTGAGACGTGCAAATTCCTAAACACTTACTACTGTGTTGCCAGACATGCTTCTTCAACACATCTTTTTATTAGTGTTGAGACGTGCAAATTCTTCAATACTCATTACTGTGTTTTGAGGTATGCTGCTTCAACACATCTTTCCTCTTAGTGTTGAGACATGCAAATTCCTCAACACTCACTAATGTGTTGCCAAGCATTCTGTTTCAACATATCCTTCCTCTTAGTGTTGAGACGTGCAAATACCTCAAAACTCACTACTGTGCTGTCAGGCATGCTACTTCAACACATCTTCAATCCTAGTGTTGAGACGTGCAAATTTACTCAACACTCACTAAAGTGCTGTCAGGCATGCTGCTTCAACACATCCTTTCTCTTAGTGTTGTGAGATGCAAATTCCTCAAAACTCACTACTGTGTTGTGAGACATATTGCCTCAACATATCCCCACCTTGGTGTTGAGACGTGCAAATTCCTCAACACTCACTACTGAGTTGCCAGGCATGCTTCTTCCACACATCTTTCCTCTTAGTGTTGAGACGTGCAAATTCCTCAACACTCACTACTGTATTGCCAGGTATGCTGCTTCGACACATCTTTCCTCTTAGTTTGAAGACGTGCAAATTCCTCAACACTCACTATTGAGTTGCCAGGCATGCTGCTTCAACACAACTTTCCTCTTAGTGTTGAGACGTGCAAATTCCTCAACACTCACTACTGTGTTGCCAGGCATGCAGATTCAACACATATTTCATCTTAGTGTTGAGACGTGCAAATTCCTCAACACTCACTACTGTGTGGCCAGGCATGCTGCTTCAACACATATTTCCTCTTAGTGTTGAGACGTGCAAATTCCTCAACAGTCACTACTGTGTTTCCAGGCATGCTGCTTCAACACATCTTTCCTCTTAGTGTTGAGACATGAAAATTCCTCAACAATCACTAATGTGTTGCCAGGCATGCTGCTTCAACATATCCTTCCTCTTAGTGTTGAGACGTGCAAATTCCTCAAAACTCACTACTGTGTTGTCAGGCATACTGCATCAACATATCCTCACCTTAGTGTTGAGACGTGCAAATTCTTCAATACTCACCACTGTGTGTTTCCAGGCATGCTGCTTCAACACATCTTTCCTCTTAGTGTTGAGACATGAAAATTCCTCAACAATCACTAATGTGTTGCCAGGCATGCTGCTTCAACATATCCTTCCTCTTAGTGTTGAGACGTGTAAATTCCTCAAAACTCACTACTGTGTTGTCAGGCATACAGCCTCAACATATCCTTACCTTAGTGTTGAGACGTGAAAATTCCTCAACACTCATTACTGTGTTTCTAGGCATGCTTCTTTAACACATCTTTCCTCTTAGTGTTGAGACGTCCAAATTTCTCAACACTCACTACTGTGTTGCCAGACATGCTACTTCGACACATCTTTCCTTTTAGTGTTGAGACGTGAAAATTCCTTAACATTCACTACTGTGTTTCCAGGCATGCTGCTTCAACATATCATTCCTCTTAGTGTTGAGACGTGCAAATACCTCAAAACTCACTACTGTGTTGTCAGGCATACTTCCTCAACATATCTTCACCTTAGTGTTGAGACGTGCAAATTCCTCAACACTCATTACTGTGTTTCTAGGCATGCTGCTTTAACACATCTTTCCTCTTAGTGTTGAGACGTGCAAATTCCTAAACACTTACTACTGTTTTGCCAGTCATGCTTCTTCAACACATCTTTTTATTAGTGTTGAGACGTGCAAATTCTTTAATACTCATTACTGTGTTTTGAGGTATGCTGCTTCAACACATCTTTCCTCTTAGTGTTGAGACATGCAAATTCCTCAACACTCACTAATGTGTTGCCAGGCATTCTGTTTCAACATATCCTTCCTCTTAGTGTTGAGACGTGCAAATACCTCAAAACTCACTACTGTGTTGTCAGGCATACTTCCTCAACATATCTTCACCTTAGTGTTGAGACGTG
>NW_020644373.1:2109063-2131542 GCF_003573695.1 Papaver somniferum
AAATTCCTCAACACTCATTACTGTGTTTCTAGGCATGATGCTTTAACACATCTTTCCTCTTAGTGTTGAGACGTGCAAATTCCTAAACACTTACTACTGTGTTGACAGACATGCTTCTTCAACACATCTTTTTATTAGTGTTGAGACGTGCAAATTCTTCAATACTCAATACTGTGTTTTGAGGTATGCTGCTTCAACACATCTTTCCTCTTAGTGTTGAGACGTGCAAATTCCTCAACACCCATTACTGTGTTGCCAGACATGCTGCTTCAACACATCTTTCCTCTTAGTGTTGAGACATGAAAATTCCTCAACACTCACTAATGTGTTGCTAGGCATGCTGCTTCAACATATCCTTCCTCTTAGTGTTGAGACGTGCAAATACCTCAAAACTCACTATTGTGTTGTCAGGCATACTGCCTCAACATATCCTCACCTTAGTGTTGAGACGTGCAAATTCCTCAACACTCATTACTGTGTTTCTAGGCATGCTGCTTTAACACATCTTTCCTCTTAGTGTTGAGACGTGCAAATTCCTTAACATTCACTACTGTGTTGCCAGGCATGCTGCTTCCACACATCTTTGCTCTTAGTTTTGAGACGTGCAAATTCCTTAACATTCACTACTATGTTGTCTGGCATGCTGCTTCCACACATCTTTCCTCTTAGTGTTGAGACGTGCAAATTCCTCAACACTCACTACTGTGTTGCCAGGCATGCTGCTTCGACACATCTTTCCTCTTAGTGTTGAGACGTGCAAATTCCTCAACACTCACTACTGTGTTTCCAGGCATGCTACTTCAACACATCTTTCCTCTTAATGTTGAGAGGTGCAAATTCCTCAACACTCGCTACTGTGTTGCCATGCATGCTGCTTCGACACATCTTTCCTCTTAGTATTGAGACGTGTAAATTCCTCAACACTAACTACTGTGTTTCCATGCATGCTGATTCAACACATATTTCCTCTTAGTGTTGAGACGTGCAAATTCCTCAACACTCACTACTGTGTTTCCAGGCATGCTACTTCAACACATCTTTCCTCTTATTGTTGAGACGTGCAAATTCCTCAACACTAACTACTGTGTTGCCAGGCATGCTGCTTCGACACATCTTTCCTCTAAGTGCTGAGACGTGCAAATTCCTCAACACTCACTATTATGTTGCAAGACATGGTGTTTCAACACATCTTTTTCTTAGTGTTGGGACGTGCAAATTCTTCAATACTCACCACTGTGTTTTCAGGTATGCTCCTTCAACACATCTTTCCTCTTAGTGTTGAGACGTGCAAATTCCTCAACACTCATTACTGTGTTGCCAGGCATGCTGCTTCAACACATCTTTCCTTTTAGTGTTGAGACATGCAAATTCCTCAATACTCACTAATGTGTTGCCAGGCATGCTGCTTCAACATATCCTTCCTCTTAGTGTTGAGACGTGCAAATACCTCAAAACTCACTACTGTGTTGTCAGGCATGTTGCTTCAACATATCCTTCCTCTTAGTGTTGAGACGTGCAAATTCCTCAACACTCATTACTGTATTTCTAGGCATGCTGCTTTAAAACATCTTTCATCTTAGTGTTGAGACGTGCAAATTCCTCAACTCTTACTACTGTGTTGCCAGACATGCTTCTTCGACACATATTTCTTCTTAGTGTTGAGACGTGCAAATTCCTCAACACTCACTACTGTGTTGCCATGCATGCTACTTCGACACATCTTTCCTCTTAGTATTGAGACGTGTAAATTCCTCAAAACTAACTACTGTGTTGCCATGCATGCTGATTCAACACATATTTCCTCTTAGTGTTGAGACGTGCAAATTCCTCAACACTCACTACTGTGTTGCCAGGCATGCAGATTCAACACATATTTCATCTTAGTGTTGAGACGTGCAAATTCCTCAACACTCACTACTGTGTGGCCAGGCATGCTGCTTCAACACATATTTCCTCTTAGTGTTGAGACGTGCAAATTCCTCAACAGTCACTACTGTGTTTCCAGGCATGCTGCTTCAACACATCTTTCCTCTTAGTGTTGAGACATGAAAATTCCTCAACAATCACTAATGTGTTGCCAGGCATGCTGCTTCAACATATCCTTCCTCTTAGTGTTGAGACGTGCAAATTCCTAAAAACTCACTACTGCGTTGTCAGGCATACTGCATCAACATATCCTCACCTTAGTGTTGAGACGTGCAAATTCTTCAATACTCACCACTGTGTGTTTCCAGGCATGCTGCTTCAACACAACTTTCCTCTTAGTGTTGAGACATGAAAATTCCTCAACAATCACTAATGTGTTGCCAGGCATGCTGCTTCAACATATCCTTCCTCTTAGTGTTGAGACGAGTAAATTCCTCAAAACTCACTACTGTGTTGTCAGGCATACAGCCTCAACATATCCTCACCTTAGTGTTGAGACGTGAATATTCCTCAACACTCATTACTGTGTTTCTAGGCATGATGCTTTAACACATCATTCCTCTTAGTGTTGAGACGTGCAAATTTCTCAACACTCACTACTGTGTTGCCAGACATGCTACTTCGACACATCTTTCCTTTTAGTGTTGCGACGTGCAAATTCCTTAACATTCACTACTATGTTGCCAGGCATGCTGCTTCAACATATCATTCCTCTTAGTGTTGAGACGTGCAAATACCTCAAAACTCACTACTGTGTTGTCAGGCATACTTCTTCAACATATCTTCACCTTAGTGTTGAGACGTGCAAATTCCTCAACACTCATTACTGTGTTTCTAGGCATGCTGCTTTAACACATCTTTCCTCTTAGTGTTGAGACATGCAAATTCCTAAACACTTACTACTGTGTTGCCAGACATGCTTCTTCAACACATCTTTTTATTAGTGTTGAGACGTGCAAATTCTTCAATACTCACTACTGTGTTTTGAGGTATGCTACTTCAACACATCTTTCCTCTTAGTGTTGAGACGTGCAAATTCCTCAACACTCATTACTGTGTTGCCAGACATGCTGCTTCAACACATATTTCCTCTTAGTGTTGAGACATGCAAATTCCTCAACACTCACTAAGGTATTGCCAGGCATGCTGCTTCAACATATCCTTCATCTTAGTGTTGAGACGTGCAAATACCTCAAAACTCACTACTGTGTTGTCAGGCATACTGCCTCAACATATCCTCACCTTAGTGTTGAGACGTGCAAATTCCTCAACACTCATTAATGTGTTTCTAGGCATGCTGCTTTAGCACATCTTTCCTCTTAGTGTTGAGACGTGCAAATTCCTTAACATTCACTACTGTGTTGCCAGGCATGCTGCTTCAACATATCCTTCCTCTTAGTGTTGAGACGTGCAAATACCTCAAAACTCACTACTGTGTTGTCAGACATACTTCCTCAACATATCCTCACCTTAGTGTTGAGACGTGCAAATTCCTCAACACTCATTACTGTGTTTCTAGGCATGCTGCTTTAACACATCTTTCCTCTTAGTGTTGAGACGTGCAAATTCCTAAACACTTACTACTGTGTTGCCAGACATGCTTCTTCAACACATCTTTTTATTAGTGTTGAGACGTGCAAATTCTTCAATACTCAATACTGTGTTTTGAGGTATGCTGCTTCAACACATCTTTCCTCTTAGTGTTGAGACGTGCAAATTCCTCAACACTCATTACTGTGTTTCCATACATGCTTCTTGAACACATATTTCCTCTTAGTGTTGAAACATGTAACTTCCTTAACACTCACTAGTGTTTTTCCAGGGATGTTGCTTTAACATATCCTTGCTCTTAGTGTTGAGAAGTGTAAATTCTTCAAAAATCACTACTGTGTTGTAAGGCATACTGCCTCAACATATCCTCACCTTAGTGTTGAGACGTGCAAATTTCTCAACACTCATTACTGTGTTGCCAGGCATGCTGCTTCAACATATCTTTCCTCTTTGTGTTGAGACATGCAAATTCCTCAACATTCACTAATGTGTTTCCAGGCATTCTGTTTCAACATATCCTTCCTCTTAGTGTTGAGACGTGCAAATACCTCAAAACTCACTACGGTGTTGTCAGGCATACTTCCTCAACATATCTTCACCTTAGTGTTGAGACGTGCAAATTCCTCAACACTCATTACTGTGTTTCTAGGCATGATGCTTTAACACATCTTTCCTCTTAGTGTTGAGACGTGCAAATTCCTAAACACTTACTACTGTGTTGACAGACATGCTTCTTCAACACATCTTTTTATTAGTGTTGAGACGTGCAAATTCTTCAATACTCAATACTGTGTTTTGAGGTATGCTGCTTCAACACATCTTTCCTCTTATTGTTGAGACGTGCAAATTCCTCAACACCCATTACTGTGTTGCCAGACATGCTGCTTCAACACATCTTTCCTCTTAGTGTTGAGACATGTAAATTCCTCAACACTCAATAATGTGTTGCCAGGCATGCTGCTTCAATATATCCTTCCTCTTAGTGTTGAGACGTGCAAATACCTTAAAACTCACTACTGTGTTGTCAGGCATACTGCCTCAACATATCCTCACCTTAGTGTTGAGACGTGCAAATTCCTCAACACTCATTACTGTGTTTCTAGGCATGCTGCTTTAACACATCTTTCCTCTTAGTGTTGAGACGTGCAAATTCCTTAACATTCACTACAGTGTTGCAAGGAATGCTACTTCGACCCATCTTTCCTTTTAGTGTTGAGACGTGCAAATTCCTTAACATTCACTACTGTGTTGCCAGGCATGCTGCTTCCACACATCTTTCCTCTTAGTTTTGAGACGTGCAAATTCCTTAACATTCACTACTGTGTTGTCAGGCATGCTGCTTCCACACATCTTTCCTCTTAGTGTTGAGACGTGCAAATTCCTCAACACTCACTACTGTGTTGCCAGGCATGCTGCTTCGACACATCTTTCCTCTTAGTGTTGAGATGTGCAAATTCCTCAACACTCACTACTGTGTTTCCAGGCATGCTACTTCAACACATCTTTCCTCTTAATGTTGAGAGGTGCAAATTCCTCAACACTCGCTACTGTGTTGCCATGCATGCTGCTTCGACACATCTTTCCTCTTAGTATTGAGACGTGTAAATTCCTCAACACTAACTACTGTGTTGCCATGCATGCTGATTCAACACATATTTCCTCTTAGTGTTGAGACGTGCAAATTCCTCAACACTCACTACTGTGTTTCCACGCATGCTAATTCAACACATCTTTCCTCTTAATGTTGAGACGTGCAAATTCCTCAACACTAACTACTGTGTTGCCAGGCATGCTGCTTCGACACATCTTTCCTCTAAGTGCTGAGACGTGGAAATTCCTCAACACTCACTATTATGTTGCAAGACATGGTGTTTCAACACATCTTTTTCTTAGTGTTGAGACGTGCAAATTCTTCAATACTCACCACTGTGTTTTCAGGTATACTGCTTCAACACATCTTTCCTCTTAGTGTTGAGACGTGCAAATTCCTCAACACTCATTACTGTGTTGCCAGGCATGCTGCTTCGACACATCTTTCCTTTTAGTGTTGACACATGCAAATTCCTCAACACTCACTAATGTGTTGCCAGGCATGCTGCTTCAACATATCCTTCCTCTTAGTGTTGAGACGTGCAAATACCTCAAAACTCACTACTGTGTTGTCAGGCATGCTGCTTCAACATATCCTTCCTCTTAGTGTTGAAACATGTAACTTCCTTAACACTCACTAGTGTTTTTCCAGGGATGTTGCTTTAACATATCCTTGCTCTTAGTGTTGAGACGTGTAAATTCCTCAAAAATCACTACTGTGTTGTAAGGCATACTGCCTCAACATATCCTCACCTTAGTGTTGAGACGTGCAAATTTCTCAACACTCATTACTGTGTTGCCAGGCATGCTGCTTCAACATATCTTTCCTCTTAGTGTTGAGATATGCAAATTCCTCAACATTCACTAATGTGTTTCCAGGCATTCTGTTTCAACATATCCTTCCTCTTAGTGTTGAGACGTGCAAATACCTCAAAACTCACTACTGTGTTGTCAGGCATACTTCCTCAACATATCTTCACCTTAGTGTTGAGACGTGCAAATTCCTCAACACTCATTACTGTGTTGCCAGACATGCTGCTTCAACACATATTTCCTCTTAGTGTTGAGACATGCAAATTCCTCAACACTCACTAAGGTATTGCCAGGCATGCTGCTTCAACATATCCTTCATCTTAGTGTTGAGACGTGCAAATACCTCAAAACTCACTACTGTGTTGTCAGGCATACTGCCTCAACATATCCTCACCTTAGTGTTGAGACGTGCAAATTCCTCAACACTCATTAATGTGTTTCTAGGCATGCTGCTTTAGCACATCTTTCCTCTTAGTGTTGAGACGTGCAAATTCCTTAACATTCACTACTGTGTTGCCAGGCATGCTGCTTCAACATATCCTTCCTCTTAGTGTTGAGACGTGCAAATACCTCAAAACTCACTACTGTGTTGTCAGACATACTTCCTCAACATATCCTCACCTTAGTGTTGAGACGTGCAAATTCCTCAACACTCATTACTGTGTTTCTAGGCATGCTGCTTTAACACATCTTTCCTCTTAGTGTTGAGACGTGCAAATTCCTAAACACTTACTACTGTGTTGCCAGACATGCTTCTTCAACACATCTTTTTATTAGTGTTGAGACGTGCAAATTCTTCAATACTCAATACTGTGTTTTGAGGTATGCTGCTTCAACACATCTTTCCTCTTAGTGTTGAGACGTGCAAATTCCTCAACACTCATTACTGTGTTGCCATACATGCTTCTTGAACACATCTTTCCTCTTAGTGTTGAAACATGTAACTTCCTTATCACTCACTAGTGTTTTTCCAGGGATGTTGCTTTAACATATCCTTGCTCTTAGTGTTGAGACGTGTAAATTCCTCAAAAATCACTACTGTGTTGTAAGGCATACTGCCTCAACATATCCTCACCTTAGTGTTGAGACGTGCAAATTTCTCAACACTCATTACTGTGTTGCCAGGCATGCTGCTTCAACATATCTTTCCTCTTTGTGTTGAGACATGCAAATTCCTCAACATTCACTAATGTGTTTCCAGGCATTCTGTTTCAACATATCCTTCCTCTTAGTGTTGAGACGTGCAAATACCTCAAAACTCACTACGGTGTTGTCAGGCATACTTCCTCAACATATCTTCACCTTAGTGTTGAGACGTGCAAATTCCTCAACACTCATTACTGTGTTTCTAGGCATGATGCTTTAACACATCTTTCCTCTTAGTGTTGAGACGTGCAAATTCCTAAACACTTACTACTGTGTTGACAGACATGCTTCTTCAACACATCTTTTTATTAGTGTTGAGACGTGCAAATTCTTCAATACTCAATACTGTGTTTTGAGGTATGCTGCTTCAACACATCTTTCCTCTTAGTGTTGAGACGTGCAAATTCCTCAACACCCATTACTGTGTTGCCAGACATGCTGCTTCAACACATCTTTCCTCTTAGTGTTGAGACATGAAAATTCCTCAACACTCACTAATGTGTTGCCAGGCATGCTGCTTCAACATATCCTTCCTCTTAGTGTTGAGACGTGCAAATACCTCAAAACTCACTACTGTGTTGTCAGGCATACTGCCTCAACATATCCTCACCTTAGTGTTGAGACGTGCAAATTCCTCAACACTCATTAATGTGTTTCTAGGCATGCTGCTTTAACACATCTTTCCTCTTAGTGTTGAGACGTGCAAATTCCTTAACATTCACTACTGTGTTGCCAGGCATGCTGCTTCAACATATCCTTCCTCTTAGTGTTGAGACGTGCAAATACCTCAAAACTCACTATTGTGTTGTCAGACATACTTCCTCAACATATCCTCACCTTAGTGTTGAGACGTGCAAATTCCTCAACACTCATTACTGTGTTTCTAGGCATGCTGCTTTAACACATCTTTCCTCTTAATGTTGAGACGTGCAAATTCCTAAACACTTACTACTGTTTTGCCAGACATGCTTCTTCAACACATCTTTTTATTAGTGTTGAGACGTGCAAATTCTTCAATACTCAATACTGTGTTTTGAGGTATGCTGCTTCAACACATCTTTCCTCTTAGTGTTGAGACGTGCAAATTCCTCAACACTCATTACTGTGTTGCCATACATGCTTCTTGAACACATCTTTCCTCTTAGTGTTGAAACATGTAACTTCCTTATCACTCACTAGTGTTTTTCCAGGGATGTTGCTTTAACATATCCTTGCTCTTAGTGTTGAGACGTGTAAATTCCTCAAAAATCACTACTGTGTTGTAAGGCATACTGCCTCAACATATCCTCACCTTAGTGTTGAGACGTGCAAATTTCTCAACACTCATTAGTGTGTTGCCAGGCATGCTGCTTCAACATATCTTTCCTCTTAGTGTTGAGACATGCAAATTCCTCAACATTCACTAATGTGTTTCCAGGCATTCTGTTTCAACATATCCTTCCTCTTAGTGTTGAGACGTGCAAATACCTCAAAACTCACTACTGTGTTGTCAGGCATACTTCCTCAACATATCTTCACCTTAGTGTTGAGACGTGCAAATTCCTCAACACTCATTACTGTGTTTCTAGGCATGATGCTTTAACACATCTTTCCTCTTAGTGTTGAGACGTGCAAATTCCTAAACACTTACTACTGTGTTGACAGACATGCTTCTTCAACACATCTTTTTATTAGTGTTGAGACGTGCAAATTCTTCAATACTCAATACTGTGTTTTGAGGTATGCTGCTTCAACACATCTTTCCTCTTAGTGTTGAGACGTGCAAATTCCTCAACACCCATTACTGTGTTTCCAGACATGCTGCTTCAACACATCTTTCCTCTTAGTGTTGAGACATGTAAATTCCTCAACACTCAATAATGTGTTGCCAGGCATGCTGCTTCAACATATCCTTCCTCTTAGTGTTGAGACGTGCAAATACCTCAAAACTCACTACTGTGTTGTCAGGCATACTGCCTCAACATATCCTCACCTTAGTGTTGAGACGTGCAAATTCCTCAACACTCATTACTGTGTTTCTAGGCATGCTGCTTTAACACATCTTTCCTCTTAGTGTTGAGGCGTGCAAATTCCTTAACATTCACTACAGTGTTGCAAGGCATGCTACTTCGACCCATCTTTCCTTTTAGTGTTGAGACGTGCAAATTCCTTAACATTCACTACTGTGTTGCCAGGCATGCTGCTTCCACACATCTTTCGTCATAGTTTTGAGACGTGCAAATTCCTTAACATTCACTACTGTGTTGTCAGGCATGCTGCTTCCACACATCTTTCCTCTTAGTGTTGAGACTTGCAAATTCCTCAACACTCACTACTGTGTTGCCAGGCATGCTGCTTCGACACATCTTTCCTCTTAGTGTTGAGACGTGCAAATTCCTCAACACTCACTACTGTGTTTCCATGCATGCTACTTCAACACATCTTTCCTCTTAATGTTGAGAGGTGCAAATTCCTCAACACTCGCTACTGTGTTGCCATGCATGCTGCTTCGACACATCTTTCCTCTTAGTATTGAGACGTGTAAATTCCTCAACACTAACTACTGTGTTGCCATGCATGCTGATTCAACACATATTTCCTCTTAGTGTTGAGACGTGCAAATTCCTCAACACTCACTACTGTGTTTCCACGCATGCTAATTCAACAAATCTTTCCTCTTAATGTTGAGACGTGCAAATTCCTCAACACTAACTACTGTGTTGCCAGGCATGCTGCTTCGACACATCTTTCCTCTAAGTGCTGAGACGTGCAAATTCCTCAACACTCACTATTATGTTGCAAGACATGGTGTTTCAACACATCTTTTTCTTAGTGTTGAGACGTGCAAATTCTTCAATACTCACCACTGTGTTTTCAGGTATGATGCTTCAACACATCTTTTCTCTTAGTGTTGAGACGTGCAAATTCCTCAACACTCATTACTGTGTTGCCAGGCATGCTGCTTCAACACATCTTTCCTTTTAGTGTTGACACATGCAAATTCCTCAACACTCACTAATGTGTTGCCAGGCATGCTGCTTCAACATATCCTTCCTCTTAGTGTTGAGACGTGCAAATACCTCAAAACTCACTACTGTGTTGTCAGGCATGCTGCTTCAACATATCCTTCCTCTTAGTGTTGAGACGTGCAAATTCCTCAACACTCATTACTGTATTTCTAGGCATGCTGCTTTAAAACATCTTTCATCTTAGTGTTGAGACGTGCAAATTCCTCAACTCTTACTACTGTGTTGCGAGACATGCTTCTTCAACACATATTTCTTCTTAGTGTTGAGACGTGCAAATTCCTCAACACTGACTACTGTGTTGCCATGCATGCTACTTCGACACATCTTTCCTCTTAGTATTGAGACGTGTAAATTCCTCCACACTAACTACTGTGTTGCCATGCATGCCGATTCAACACATATTTCCTCTTAGTGTTGAGACATGCAAATTCCTCAACACTCACTACTGTGTGTTTCCAGCCATGCTACTTCAACACATCTTTCCTCTTAATGTTGAGACGTGCAAATTCCTCAACACTAACTATTGTGTTGCCAGGCATGCTGCTTCGACACATCTTTCCTCTAAGTGCTGAGACGTGCAAATTCCTCAACACTCACTATTATGTTGCAAGACATGGTGTTTCAACACATCTTTTTCATAGTGGTGAGACGTGCAAATTCTTCAATACTCACCACTGTGTTTTCAGGTATGCTGCTTCAACACATCTTTCCTCTTAGTGTTGAGACGTGCAAATTCCTCAACACTCATTACTGTGTTGCCAGGCATGCTGCTTCAACACATCTTTCCTTTTAGTGTTGAGACATGCAAATTCCTCAACACTCACTAATGTGTTTCCAGGAATGATGCTTCAACATATCCTTCCTCTTAGTGTTGAGACGTGCAAATACCTCAAAACTCACTACTGTGTTGTCAGGCATACAGCCTCAACATATCCTCACCTTAGTGTTGAGACGTGCAAATTCCTCAACAATCATTACTGTGTTTCTAGGCATGCTGCTTTAACACATCTTTCCTCTTAGTGTTGAGACGTGCAAATTCCTTAACATTCACTACAGTGTTGCCAGGCATGCTACTTCGACACATCTTTCCTTTTAGTGTTGAGACGTGCAAATTCCTTAACATTCACTACTGTGTTGCCAGGCATGCTGCTTCCACACATCTTTCCTCTTAGTTTTGAGACGTGCAAATTCCTTAACATTCACTACCGTGTTGTCAAGCATGCTGCTTCCACACATCTTTCCTTTTAGTGTTGAGACGTGCAAATTCCTCAACACTCATTACTGTGTTGCCAGGCATGCTGCTTCAACATATCCTTCCTCTTAGTGTTGAGACGTGCAAATACCTCAAAACTCACTACTGTGTTGTCAGGCATGCTGCTTCAACATATCCTTCCTCTTAGTGTTGAGACGTGCAAATTCCTCAACACTCATTACTGTATTTCTAGGCATGCTGCTTTAAAACATCTTTCATCTTAGTGTTGAGACGTGCAAATTCCTCAACTCTTACTACTGTGTTGCCAGACATGCTTCTTCAACACATATTTCTTCTTAGTGTTGAGACGTGCAAATTCCTCAACACTGACTACTGTGTTTCCATGCATGCTACTTCGACACATCTTTCCTCTTAGTATTGAGACGTGTAAATTCCTCAACACTAACTACTGTGTTGCCATGCATGCTGATTCAACACATATTTCCTCTTAGTGTTGAGACATGCAAATTCCTCAATACTCACTACTGTGTTTCCAGGCATGCTACTTCAACACATCTTTCCTCTTAATGTTGAGACGTGCAAATTCCTCAACACTAACTACTGTGTTGCCAGGCATGCTGCTTCGACACATCTTTCCTCTAAGTGCTGAGACGTGCAAATTCCTCAACACTCACTATTATGTTGCAAGACATGGTGTTTCAACACATCTTTTTCATAGTGGTGAGACGTGCAAATTCTTCAATACTCACCACTGTGTTTTCAGGTATGCTGCTTCAACACATCTTTCCTCTTAGTGTTGAGACGTGCAAATTCCTCAACACTCATTACTGTGTTGCCAGGCATGCTGCTTCAACACATCTTTCCTTTTAGTGTTGAGACATGCAAATTCCTCAACACTCACTAATGTGTTGCCAGGCATGATGCTTCAACATATCCTTCCTCTTAGTGTTGAGACGTGCAAATACCTCAAAACTCACTACTGTGTTGTCAGGCATACTGCCTCAACATATCCTCACCTTAGTGTTGAGACGTGCAAATTCCTCAACAGTCATTACTGTGTTTCTAGGCATGCTGCTTTAACACATCTTTCCTCTTAGTGTTGAGACGTGCAAATTCCTTAACATTCACTACAGTGTTGCCAGGCATGCTACTTCGACACATCTTTCCTTTTAGTGTTGAGACGTGCAAATTCCTCAACACTCACTACTGTGTTTCCATGCATGCTACTTCAACACATCTTTCCTCTTAATGTTGAGAGGTGCAAATTCCTCAACACTCACTACTGTGTTGCCATGCATGCTGCTTCGACACATATTTCCTCTTAGTATTGAGAAGTGTAAATTCCTCAACACTAACTACTGTGTTGCCATGCATGCTGATTCAACACATATTTCCTCTTAGTGTTGAGACGTGCAAATTCCTCAACACTCACTACTGTGTTTCCAGGCATGCTACTTCAACACATCTTTCCTCTTAATGTTGAGACGTGCAAATTCCTCAACACTAACTACTGTGTTGCCAGGCATGCTGCTTCGACACATCTTTCCTCTAAGTGCTGAGTCGTGCAAATTCCTCAACACTCACTATTATGTTGCAAGACATGGTGTTTCAACACATCTTTTTCTTAGTGTTGAAAGGTGCAAATTCTTCAATACTCACCACTGTGTTTTCAGGTATGCTGCTTCAACACATCTTTCCTCTTAGTGTTGAGACGTGCAAATTTCCTCAACACTCATTACTGTGTTGCTAGGCATTCTGCTTCAACACATCTTTCCTTTTAGTGTTGAGACATGAAAATTCCTCAACACTCACTAATGTGTTGCCAGGCATGCTGCTTCAACATATCCTTCCTCTTAGTGTTGAAACGTGCAAATACCTCAAAACTCACTACAGTGTTGTCAGGCATGCTGCTTCAACATATCCTTCCTCTTAGTGTTGAGACGTGCAAATTCCTCAACACTCATTACTGTATTTCTAGGCATGCTGCTTTAAAACATCTTTCATCTTAGTGTTGAGACGTGCAAATTCCTCAACTCTTACTACTGTGTTGCCATACATGCTTCTTCAACACATATTTCTTCTTAGGGTTGAGACGTGCAAATTCCTCAACACTCACTACTGTGTTGCCAGGAATGCTACTTCGACACATTTTTCCTCTTAGTGTTGAGACGTGCAAATTCCTTAACATTCACTACTGTGTTGCCAGGCATGCTGCTTCCACACTTCTTTCCTCTTAGTGTTGAGACGTGCAAATTCCTCAACACTCACTACTGTGTTGCCAGGCATGCTGCTTCGACACATCTTTCCTCTTAGTGTTGAGATGTGCAAATTCCTCAACACTCACTACTGTGTTCCCAGGCATGCTGCTTCAACACATCTTTTCTCTTAGTCTTGAGACATGCAAATTCCTCAACACTGACTACTGTGTTGCCAGGCATGCTGCTTCAACACATCTTTCATCTTAGTGTTGAAACGTGCAAATTCCTTAACACTCACTATTGTGTTTCCAGGAATGCTGCTTCAACACATCTTTCCTCTTAGTGTTGACACGTGCAAATTCCTCAACACTCACTACTGTGTTGCAAGGCATGCTGCTTTAACACATCTTTCCTATTAGTGTTGAGACATGCAAATTCCTCAACACTCACTACTGTGTTGCCAGGCATGCTGCTTCAACACATCTTTCCTCTTAGTGTTGAGACGTGCAAATTCCTCAACACTCACTACTGTGTTGCCAGGCATGCTGCTTCAACACATCTTTCCTCTTAGTGTTGAGACGTGCAAATTCCTCAACACTCACTACTGTGTTGCCAGGCATGCTGCTTCGACACATCTTTCCTCTTAGTGTTGAGACGTGTAAATTCCTCAACACTCACTACTATGTTGCCAGGCATGCTGCTTCAACACATCTTTTCTCTTAGTGTTGAGACGTGCAAATTCTTCAATACTCACCACTGTGTTTCCAGGCATGCTGCTTCAACAAATCTTTCCTCATAGTGTTGAGACGTGCTGCTTCAACATATCCTTCCTCTTAGTGTTGAGACGTGCAAATTCCTCAAAACTCACTACTGTGTTGTCATGCATACTGCCTCAACATATCCTCACCTTAGTGTTGATACGTGCAAATTCCTCAACACTCATTACTGTGTTTCCAGGCATGCTGCTTCAACACATCTTTCCTCTTAGTGTTGAGACGTGCAAATTCCTCAACACTCACTACTGTGTTGCCAGACATGCTGCTTCGATACATCTTTCCTCTTAGTATTGAGACGTGAAAATTCCTCAACACTAACTACTGTGCTGCCATGCATGCTGCTTCAACACATCTTTTCTCTTTGTGTTGAGATGTGCAAATTCCTCAACACTCACTACTGTGTTGTCAGGCATGCTGCTTCGACACATCTTTACTCTTAGTGTTGAGACATGCAAATTCCTTAACACTCACTACTGTGTTGCCAGGCATGCTGCTTCCACACATCTTTCCTCTTAGTGTTGAGACGTGCAAATTCCTCAACACTCACTACTGTGTTGCCAGGCATGCTGCTTCGACACATCTTTCCTCTTAGTGTTGAGACGTGCAAATTCCTCAACACTCACTACTGTGTTTCCAGGCATGCTACTTCAACACATCTTTCCTCTTAATGTTGAGAGGTGCAAATTCCTCAACACTCACTACTGTGTTGCCATGCATTCAGCTTCGACACATCTTTCCTCTTAGTATTGAGACGTGTAAATTCCTCAATACTAACTACTGTGTTGCCATGCATGCTGATTCAACACATATTTCCTCTTAGTGTTGAGACGTGCAAATTCCTCAACACGCACTACTGTATTTCCAGGCATGCTACTTCAACACATCTTTCCTCTTAATGTTGAGACGTGCAAATTCCTCAACACTAACTACTGTGTTTCCAGGCATGCTGCTTCGACACATCTTTCCTCTAAGTGCTGAGACGTGCAAATTCCTCAACACTCACTATTATGTTGCAAGACATGGTTCTTCAACACATCTTCTTCTTAGTGTTGAGACGTGCAAATTCTTCAATACTCACTACTGTATTTTCAGGTATGCTGCTTCAACACATCTTTCCTCTTAGTGTTGAGACGTGCAAATACCTCAAAACTCACTACTTTGTTGTCAGGAATACTGCCTCAACATATCCTCACCTTAGTGTTGAGACGTGCGAATTCCTCAACACTCGTTACTGTATTTCTAGGCATGCTGCTTTAACACATCTTTCATCTTAGTGTTGAGACGTGCAAATTCCTCAACTCTTACTACTGTGTTGCCAGACATGCTTCTTCAACACATATTTCCTCTTAGTGTTGAGACGTGCAAATTCCTCAACACTCACTACTGTGTTGCAAGGCATGCTACTTCGACACATCTTTCCTCTTAGTGTTGAGACGTGCAAATTCCTTAACATTCACTACTGTGTTTCAAGGCATGCTGCTTCCATACTTATTTCCTCTTAGTGTTGAGACGTGAAAATTCCTCAACACTCACTACTGTATTCCCAGGCATGCTGCTTCAACACATCTTTTCTCTTAGTCTTGAGACATGCAAATTCTTCAACACTCACTATTATGTTGCCAGGCATGCTGCTTCACCACATCCTTCCTCTTAATATTGAGACGTGCAAATTACTCAAAACTCACTACTGTGTTGTCAGGCATACTGCCTCAACATATCCTCACCTTAGTGTTGAGACGTGCAAATTCCTCAACACTCACTACTGTGTTGCCAGGTATGCTGCTTCAACACATCTTTCTCTTAGTGTTGAGACATGCAAATTCCTCAACACTCACTAATGTATTGCCAAGCATACTGCTTCAACATATCCTTTCTCTTAGTGTTGAGACGTGTAAATTCCTCAAAACTCACTACTGTGTTGTCAGGCATACAGCCTCAACATATCCTCACCTTAGTGTTGAGACGTGCAAATTACTCAACACTCATTACCGTGTTTCTAAGCATGCTGCTTTAACACATCTTTCCTCTTAGTGTTGAGACGTGCAAATTTCTCAACACTTACTACTGTGTTGTCCGACATGCTTCTTCAACACATATTTCCTTTTAGTGTTGAGACGTGCAAATTCCTCAACACTCACTACTGTGTTGCCAGACATGCTACTTCGACACATCTTTCCTTTTAGTGTTGAGACCTGCAAATTCCTTAACATTCACTACTGTGTTGGCAGGCATGCTGCTTCAACATATCCTTCCTTTCAGTGTTGAGACGTGCAAATACCTCAAAACTCACTACTGTGTTGTCAGGCATACTTCCTCAACATATCCTCAACTTAGTGTTGAGACGTGCAAATTCCTCAACACTCATTACTGTGTTTCTAGGCATGATGCTTTAACACATCTTTCCTCTTAGTGTTGAGACGTGCAAATTCCTAAACACTTACTACTGTGTTGCCAGACATGCTTCTTCAACACATCTTTTTATTAGTGTTGAGACGTGCAAATTCTTCAATACTCACTACTGTGTTGCCATGCATGCTGCTTCGACACATATTTCCTCTTAGTATTGAGAAGTGTAAATTCCTCAACACTAACTACTGTGTTACCATGCATGCTGATTCAACACATATTTCCTCTTAGTGTTGAGACGTGGAAATTCCACAACACTCACTACTGTGTTTCCAGGCATGCTACTTCAACACATCTTTCCTCTTAATGTTGAGACGTGCAAATTCCTCAACACTAACTACTGTGTTGCCAGGCATGCTGCTTCGACACATCTTTCCTCTAAGTGCTGAGTCGTGCAAATTCCTCAACACTCACTATTATGTTGCAAGACATGGTGTTTCAACACATCTTTTTCTTAGTGTTGAAAGGTGCAAATTCTTCAATACTCACCACTGTGTTTTCAGGTATGCTGCTTCAACACATCTTTCCTCTTAGTGTTGAGACGTGCAAATTTCCTCAACACTCATTACTGTGTTGCTAGGCATTCTGTTTCAACACATCTTTCCTTTTAGTGTTGAGACATGAAAATTCCTCAACACTCACTAATGTGTTGCCAGGCATGCTGCTTCAACATATCCTTCCTCTTAGTGTTGAAACGTGCAAATACCTCAAAACTCACTACAGTGTTGTCAGGCATGCTGCTTCAACATATCCTTCCTCTTAGTGTTGAGACGTGCAAATTCCTCAACTCTTACTACTGTGTTGCCATACATGCTTCTTCAACACATATTTCTTCTTAGGGTTGAGACGTGCAAATTCCTCAACACTCACTACCGTGTTGCCAGGAATGCTACTTCGACACATTTTTCCTCTTAGTGTTGAGACGTGCAAATTCCTTAACATTCACTACTGTGTTGCCAGGCATGCTGCCTCCACACTTCTTTCCTCTTAGTGTTGAGACGTGCAAATTCCTCAACACTCACTACTGTGTTGACAGGCATGCTGCTTCGACACATCTTTCCTCTTAGTGTTGAGATGTGCAAATTCCTCAACACTCACTACTGTGTTCCCGGGCATGCTACTTCAACACATCTTTTCTCTTAGTCTTGAGACATGCAAATTCCTCAACACTCACTATTATGTTGCCAGGCATGCTGCTTCACCAAATCCTTCCTCTTAATATTGAGACGTGCAAATTCCTCAAAACTCACTACTGTGTTGTCAGGCATACTGCATCAACATATCCTCACCTTAGTGTTGAGACGTGCAAATTCCTCAACACTCACTACTGTGTTGCAAGGTATGCTGCTTCAACACATCTTTCTCTTAGTGTTGAGACATGCAAATTCCTCAACACTCACTAATGTGTTGCCAAGCATGCTGCTTCAACATATCCTTCCTCTTAGTGTTGAGACATGTAAATTCCTCAAAACTCACTACTGTGTTGTCAGGCATACAGCCTCAACATATCCTCACCTTAGTGTTGAGACGTGAAAATTCCTCAACACTCATTACTGTGTTTCCAGGCATGCTACTTTAACACATGTTTCCTCTTAGTGTTGAGACGTGCAAATTTCTCAACACTTACTACTGTGCTGCCCGACATGCTACTTTGACACATATTTCCTCTTAGTGTTGAGACGTGCGAATTCGTCAACACTCACTACTGTGTTGCCATACATGCTACTTCGACACATCTTTCCTTATAGTGTTGATACGTGTAAATTCCTTAACATTCACTACTGTGTTGCCAGGCATGCTGCTTCGACACATCTTTCCTCTTAGTGTTGAGACGTGCAAATTTTTCAACACTTAATACTGTGTTGCCCGACATGCTTCTTCAACACATATTTCCTCTTAGTGTTGAGACGTGCAAATTCCTCTACACTCACTACTGTGTTGCCAGACATGCTACTTCGACACATCTTACCTTTTAGTGTTGAGACGTGCAAATTCCTTAACATTCACTACTGTGTTGCCAGGCATGCTGCTTCAACATATCCTTCCTCTTAGTGTTGAGACGTGCAAATACCTCAAAACTCACTATTGTGTTGTCAGGCATACTTCCTCAACATATCCTCACCTTAGTGTTGAGACGTGCAAATTCCTAAACACTCATTACTGTGTTTTTAGGCATGATGCTTTAACACATCTTTCTTATTAGTGTTAAGACGTGCAAATTCCTAAACACTTACTACTGTGTTGCCAGACATGTTTCTTCAACACATTTTTTTATTAGTGTTGAGACGTGCAAATTCTTCAATACTCACTACTGTGTTTTGAGGTAAGCTGCTTCAACACATCTTTCCTCTTAGTGTTGAGACGTGCAAATTCCTCAACACTCATTACTGTGTTGCCAGGCATGCTGCTTCAACACATCTTTCCTCTTAGTGTTGAGACATGCAAATTCCTCAACACTCACTAATGTGTTGCCAGGCATGCTGCTTCAACATATCCTTCCTCTTAGTGTTGAGACGTGCAAATACCTCAAAACTCACTACATTGTGGTCAGGCATACTGCCTCAACATATCCTCACCTTAGTGTTGAGACGTGCAAATTCCTCAACACTCATTACTGTGTTTCTAGGCATGCTGCTTTAACACATCTTTCCTCTTAGTGTTGAGACGTGCAAATTCCTTAACATTCACTACTGTGTTGCCAGGCATGCTACTTCGACACATCTTTCCTCTTAGTGTTGAGACGTGAAATTTTCCTTAACATTCACTAATGTGTTGCCAGGCATGCTGCTTCCACACATCTTTCCTCTTAGTGTTGAGACGTACAAATTCCTTAACATTCACTACTGTGTTGCCAGGCATGCTGCTTCCACACATATTTCCTCTTAGTGTTGAGACGTGCAAATTCCTCAACACTCACTACTGTGTTGCCATGCATGCTGCTTCGACACATCTTTCCTCTTAGTGTTGAGACGTGCAAATTCCTCAACACTCACTACTGTGTTTCCAGGCATGCTACTTCAACACATCTTTCCTCTTAATGTTGAGACGTGCAAATTCCTCAACACTCACTACTGTGTTGCCATGCATGCTGCTTCGACACATCTTTCCTCTTAGTATTGAGACGTGTAAATTCCTCAACACTAACTACTGTGTTGCCATGCATGCTGATTCAGAACATATTTCCTCTTAGTGTTGAGACGTGCAAATTCCTCAACACTCACTATTGTGTTTCCAGGCATGCTACTTCAACACATCTTTCCTCTTAATGTTGAGACGTGCAAATTCCTCAACACTAAATAATGTGTTGCCAGGCATGCTGCTTCGACACATGTTTCCTCTAAGTGCTGAGACGTGCAAATTCCTCAACACTCACTATTATGTTGCAAGACATGGTGCTTCAACACATCTTTTTCTTAGTGTTGAGACGTGCAAATTCTTCAATACTCACCACTGTGTTTTCAGGTATGCTGCTTCAACACATCTTTCCTTTTAGTGTTGAGACATGCAAATTCCTCAACACTCACTAATGTGTTGCCAGGCATGCTGCTTCAACATATCCTTCCTCTTAGTGTTGAGACGTGCAAATACCTCAAAACTCACTACTGTGTTGTCAGGCATACTGCCTCAACATATCCTCACCTTAGTGTTGAGACGTGCAAATTCCTCAACACTCATTACTGTGTTTCTAGGCATGCTGCTTTAACACATCTTTCCTCTTAGTGTTGAGACGTGCAAATTCCTTAACATTCACTACAGTGTTGCCAGGCATGCTACTTCGACACATCTTTCCTTTTAGTGTTGAGACGTGCAAATTCCTTAACATTCACTACTGTGTTGCCAGGCATGCTGCTTCCACACATCTTTCCTCTTAGTTTTGAGACGTGCAAATTCCTTAACATTCACTACTGTGTTGTCAAGCATGCTGCTTCCACACATCTTTCCTTTTAGTGTTGAGACGTGCAAATTCCTCAACACTCATTACTGTGTTGCCAGGCATGCTGCTTCAACATATCCTTCCTCTTAGTGTTGAGACGTGCAAATACCTCAAAACTCACTACTGTGTTGTCAGGCATGCTGCTTCAACATATCCTTCCTCTTAGTGTTGAGACGTGCAAATTCCTCAACACTCATTACTGTATTTCTAGGCATGCTGCTTTAAAACATCTTTCATCTTAGTGTTGAGACGTGCAAATTCCTCAACTCTTACTACTGTGTTGCCATACATGCTTCTTCAACACATATTTCTTCTTAGGGTTGAGACGTGCAAATTCCTCAACACTCACTACTGTGTTGCCAGGAATGCTACTTCGACACATTTTTCCTCTTAGTGTTGAGACGTGCAAATTCCTTAACATTCACTACTGTGTTGCCAGGCATGCTGCTTCCACACTTCTTTCCTCTTAGTGTTGAGACGTGCAAATTCCTCAACACTCACTACTGTGTTGCCAGGCATGCTGCTTCGACACATCTTTCCTCTTAGTGTTGAGATGTGCAAATTCCTCAACACTCACTACTGTGTTCCCGGGCATGCTACTTCAACACATCTTTTCTCTTAGTCTTGAGACATGCAAATTCCTCAACACTCACTATTATGTTGCCAGGCATGCTGCTTCACCAAATCCTTCCTCTTAATATTGAGACGTGCAAATTCCTCAAAACTCACTACTGTGTTGTCAGGCATACTGCATCAACATATCCTCACCTTAGTGTTGAAACGTGCAAATTCCTCAACACTCACTACTGTGTTGCAAGGTATGCTGCTTCAACACATCTTTCTCTTAGTGTTGAGACATGCAAATTCCTAAACACTCACTAATGTGTTGCCAAGCATGCTGCTTCAACATATCCTTCCTCTTAGTGTTGAGACATGTAAATTCCTCAAAACTCACTACTGTGTTGTCAGGCATACAGCCTCAACATATCCTCACCTTAGTGTTGAGACGTGAAAATTCCTCAACACTCATTACTGTGTTTCCAGGCATGCTACTTTAACACATGTTTCCTCTTAGTGTTGAGACGTGCAAATTTCTCAACACTTACTACTGTGCTGCCCGACATGCTACTTTGACACATATTTCCTCTTAGTGTTGAGACGTGCGAATTCCTCAACACTCACTACTGCGTTGCCAGACATGCTACTTCGACACATCTTTCCTCTTAGTGTTGATACGTGCAAATTCCTTAACATTCACTACTGTGTTGCCAGGCATGCTGCTTCGACACATCTTTCCTCTTAGTGTTGAGACGTGCAAATTTTTCAACACTTAATACTGTGTTGCCCGACATGCTTCTTCAACACATATTTCCTCTTAGTGTTGAGACGTGCAAATTCCTCTACACTCACTACTGTGTTGCCAGACATGCTACTTCGACACATCTTACCTTTTAGTGTTGAGACGTGCAAATTCTTTAACATTCACTACTGTGTTGCCAGGCATGCTGCTTCAACATATCCTTCCTCTTAGTGTTGAGACGTGCAAATACCTCAAAACTCACTATTGTGTTGTCAGGCATACTTCCTCAACATATCCTCACCTTAGTGTTGAGACGTGCAAATTCCTCAACACTCATTACTGTGTTTTTAGGCATGATGCTTTAACACATCTTTCTTCTTAGTGTTAAGACGTGCAAATTCCTAAACACTTACTACTGTGTTGCCAGACATGCTTCTTCAACACATTTTTTTATTAGTGTTGAGACGTGCAAATTCTTCAATACTCACTACTGTGTTTTGAGGTAAGCTGCTTCAACACATCTTTCCTCTTAGTGTTGAGACGTGCAAATTCCTCAACACTCATTACTGTGTTGCCAGGCATGCTGCTTCAACACATCTTTCCTCTTAGTGTTGAGAC
>NW_020644373.1:2131552-2140671 GCF_003573695.1 Papaver somniferum
CTACTGTGTTGCCAGGCATGCTACTTCGACACATCTTTCCTCTTAGTGTTGAGACGTGCAAATTCCTTAACATTCACTACTGTGTTGCCAGGCATGCTGCTTCCACACATCTTTCCTCTTAGTGTTGAGACGTGAAAATTCATTAACATTCACTACTGTGTTGCCAGGCATGCTGCTTCCACACATCTTTCCTCTTAGTGTTGAGACGTGCAAATTCCTCAACACTCACTACTGTGTTGCCAGGCATGCTGCTTCGACACATCTTTCCTCTTAGTGTTGAGACGTGCAAATTCCTCAACACTCACTACTGTGTTTCCAGGCATGCTACTTCAACACATCTTTCCTCTTAATGTTGAGAGGTGCAAATTCCTCAACACCCACTACTGTGTTGCCATGCATTCAGCTTCGACACATCTTTCCTCTTAGTATTGAGACGTGTAAATTCCTCAATACTAACTACTGTGTTGCCATGCATGCTGATTCAACACATATTTCTTCTTAGTGTTGAGACGTGCAAATTCCTTAACACGCACTAATGTATTTCCAGGCATGATACTTCAACACATCTTTCCTCTTAATGTTGAGACGTGCAAATTCCTCAACACTAACTACTGTG
This sequence comes from Papaver somniferum, assembly GCF_003573695.1. Taxonomy (NCBI): domain Eukaryota; kingdom Viridiplantae; phylum Streptophyta; class Magnoliopsida; order Ranunculales; family Papaveraceae; genus Papaver; species Papaver somniferum. Next base: position 2,132,169 of record NW_020644373.1, read on the forward strand.
TTTCCAGGCATGCTGCTTCGACACATCTTTCCTCTAAGTGCTGAGACGTGCAAATTCCTCAACACTCACTATTATGTTGCAAGACATGGTTCTTCAACACATCTTCTTCTTAGTGTTGAGACGTGCAAATTCTTCAATACTCACTATTGTGTTTTCAGGTATGCTGCTTCAACACATCTTTCCTCTTAGTGTTGAAACGTGCAAATACCTCAAAACTCACTACTGTGTTGTCAGGAATACTGCCTCAACATATCCTCACCTTAGTGTTGAGACGTGCGAATTCCTCAACACTCATTACTGTATTTCTAGGCATGCTGCTTTAACACATCTTTCATCTTAGTGTTGAGACGTGCAAATTCCTCAACTCTTACTACTGTGTTGCCAGACATGCTTCTTCAACACATATTTCCTCTTAGTGTTGAGACGTGCAAATTCCTCAACACTCACTACTGTGTTGCAAGGCATGCTACTTCGACACATCTTTCCTCTTAGTGTTGAGACGTGCAAATTCCTTAACATTCACTACTGTGTTTCAAGGCATGCTGCTTCCATACTTCTTTCCTCTTAGTGTTGAGACGTGAAAATTCCTCAACACTCACTACTGTATTCCCAGGCATGCTGCTTTAACACATCTTTTCTCTTAGTCTTGAGACATGCAAATTCTTCAACACTCACTATTATGTTGCCATGCATGCTGCTTCACCACATCCTTCCTCTTAATATTGAGACGTGCAAATTACTCAAAACTCACTACTCTGTTGTCAGGCATACTGCCTCAACATATCCTCACCTTAGTGTTGAGACGTGCAAATTCCTCAACACTCATTACTGTGTTGCCAGGTATGCTGCTTCAACACATCTTTCTCTTAGTGTTGAGACATGCAAATTCCTCAACACTCACCAATGTATTGCCAAGCATACTGCTTCAACATATCCTTCCTCTTAGTGTTGAGACGTGTAAATTCCTCAAAACTCACTACTGTGTTGTCAGGCATACAGCCTCAACATATCCTCACCTTAGTGTTGAGACGTGCAAATTACTCAACACTCATTACCGTGTTTCTAAGCATGCTGCTTTAACACATCTTTCCTCTTAGTGTTGAGACGTGCAAATTTCTCAACACTTACTACTGTGTTGTCCGACATGCTTCTTCAACACATATTTCTTTTAGTGTTGAGACGTGCAAATTCCTCAACACTCACTACTGTGTTGCCAGACATGCTACTTCGACACATCTTTCCTTTTAGTGTTGAGACCTGCAAATTCCTTAACATTCACTACTGTGTTGGCAGGCATGCTGCTTCAACATATCCTTCCTTTCAGTGTTGAGACGTGCAAATACCTCAAAACTCACTACTGTGTTGTCAGGCATACTTCCTCAACATATCCTCAACTTAGTGTTGAGACGTGCAAATTCCTCAACACTCATTACTGTGTTTCTAGGCATGATGCTTTAACACATCTTTCCTCTTAGTGTTGAGACGTGCAAATTCCTAAACACTTACTACTGTGTTTCCAGACATGCTTCTTCAACACATCTTTTTATTAGTGTTGAGACGTGCAAATTCTTCAATACTCACTACTGTGTTTTGAGGTATGCTGCTTCAACACATCTTTCCTCTTAGTGTTGAGACGTGCAAATTCCTCAAAACTCATTACTGTGTTGCCAGGCATGCTGCTTCAACACATCTTTCCTCTTAGTGTTGAGACATGCAAATTCCTCAACACTCACTAATGTGTTGCCAGGCATGCTGCTTCAACATATCCTTCCTCTTAGTGTTGAGACGTGTAAATACCTCAAAACTCGCTACTGTGTTTTCAGGCATACTCCCTCAACATATCCTCACCTTAGTGTTAAGACGTGCAAATTCCTCAACACTCATTACTGTGTTTCTAAGCATGCTGCTATAACACATCTTTCCTCTTAGTGTTGAGACGTGCAAATTCCTTAACATTCACTACTGTGTTGCCAGGCATGCTACTTCGACACATCTTTCCTCTTAGTGTTGAGACGTGCAAATTCCTTAACATTCACTACTGTGTTGCCAGGCATGCTGCTTCCACACATCTTTACTCTTAGTGTTGAGACGTGCAAATTCCTTAACATTCACTACTGTGTTTCCAGGCATGCTGCTTCCACACATCTTTCCTCTTAGTGTTGAGACGTGCAAATTCCTCAACACTCACTACTGTGTTGCCAGGAATGCTGCTTCGACACATGTTTCCTCTTAGTGTTGAGACGTGCAAATTCCTCAACACTCACTACTGTGTTACCAGGCATGCTACTTCAACACATATTTCCTCTTAATGTTGAGACGTGCAAATTCCTCAACACTCACTACTGTGTTGCCATGCATGCTGCTTCGACACATCTTTCCTCTTAGTATTGAGACGTGTAAATTCCTCAACACTAACTACTGTGTTGCCATGCATGCTGATTCAACACATATTTCCTCTTAGTGTTGAGACGTGCAAATTCCTCAACACTCACTACTGTGTTTCCAGGAATGCTACTTCAACACATCTTTCCTCTTAATGTTGAGACGTGCAAATTCCTCAACACTAACTACTGTGTTGCCAGGCATACTGCTTCGACACATCTTTCCTCTAAGTGATGAGACGTGCAAATTCCTCAACACTCACTATTATGTTTCAAGACATGGTGCTTCAACACATCTTTTTCTTAGTGTTGAGACGTGCAAATTCTTCAATACTCACTACTGTGTTTTCAGGTATGCTGCTTCAACACATCTTTCCTCTTAGTGTTGAGACGTGCAAATTCCTCAACACTCATTACTGTGTTTCCAGGCATGCTGCTTCAACACATCTTTCCTTTTAGTGTTGAGACATGCAAATTTCTCAACACTCATTAATGTGTTTCCAAGCATGCTGCTTCAACATATCCTTCCTCTTAGTGTTGAGACGTGTAAATTCCTCAAAACTCACTACTGTGTTTTCAGGCATACAGCCTCAACATACCCTCACCTTAGTGTTGAGACGAGCAAATTCCTCAACACTCATTACTGTGTTTCTAAGCATGCTGCTTTAACACATCTTTCCTCTTAGTGTTGAGACGTGCAAATTTCTCAAATCTTACTACTGTGTTGCCAGACATGCTTCTTCAACACATATTTCCTCTTAGTGTTGAGACGTGCAAATTCCTCAACACTCACTACTGTGTTGCCAGGCATGCTACTTCGACACATCTTTCCTCTTAGTGTTGAGACGTGAAAATTCCTTAACATTCACTACTGTGTTGCCAGGCATGCTGCTTCCACACTTCTTTCCTCTTAGTGTTGAGACGTGCAAATTCCTCAACACTCACTACTGTGTTTCCAGGCATGCTGCTTCGACACATCTTTCCTCTTAGTGTTGAGATGTGAAAATTCCTCAACACTCACTACTGTATTCCCAGGCATGCTGCTTCAACACATCTTTTCTCTTATTCTTGAGACATGCAAATTCCTCAACACTCACTATTATGTTGCCAGGCATGCTGCTTCACCACATCCTTCCTCTTAATATTGAGACGTGCAAATTACTCAAAACTCACTACTGTGTTGTCAGGCATACTGCCTCAACATATCCTCACCTTAGTGTTGAGACATGCAAATTCCTCAACACTCATTAATGTGTTTCCAAGCATGCTGCTTCAACATATCCTTCCTCTTAGTGTTGAGACGTGTAAATTCCTCAAAACTCACTACTGTGTTTTCAAGCATACAGCCTCAACATATCCTCACCTTAGTGTTGAGACGAGCAAATTCCTCAACACTCATTACTGTGTTTCTAAGCATGCTGCTTTAACACATCTTTCCTCTTAGTGTTGAGACGTGCAAATTTCTCAACACTATCTATTATGTTTCACGACATGCTTCTTCAACACATATTTCCTCTTAGTGTTGAGTCGTGCAAATTCCTCAACACTCACTACTGTGTTGCCAGACATGCTACTTTGACACATCTTTCCTTTTAGTGTTGAGACGTGCAAATTCCTTAACATTCACTACTGTGTTGCCAGGCATGCTGCTTCAACATATCCTTCCTCTTAGTGTTGAGACGTGCAAATTGCTCAACACTCACTACTGTGTTGCCAGGCATGCTGCTTCGACACATCTTTCCTCTTAGTGTTGAGACGTGCAAATTCCTCAACACTCACTACTGTGTTTCCAGGCATGCTACTTCAACACATCTTTCCTCTTAATGTTGAGACGTGCAAATTCCTCAACACTCACTACTGTGTTGCCATGCATGCTGCTTCGACACATCTTTCCTCTTAGTATTGAGACGTGTAAATTCCTCAACACTAACTACTGTGTTGCCATGCATGCTGATTCAGAACATATTTCCTCTTAGTGTTGAGACGTGCAAATTCCTCAACACTCACTATTGTGTTTCCAGGCATGCTACTTCAACACATCTTTCCTCTTAATGTTGAGACGTGCAAATTCCTCAACACTAAATAATGTGTTGCCAGGCATGCTGCTTCGACACATGTTTCCTCTAAGTGCTGAGACGTGCAAATTCCTCAACACTCACTATTATGTTGCAAGACATGGTGCTTCAACACATCTTTTTCTTAGTGTTGAGACGTGCAAATTCTTGAATACTCACCACTGTGTTTTCAGGTATGCTGCTTCAACACATCTTTCCTCTTAGTGTTGAGACGTGCAAATTCCTCAACACTCATTACTGTGTTGCCAGGCATGCTGCTTCAACACATCTTTCCTTTTAGTGTTGAGACATGCAAATTCCTCAACACTCAATAATGTGTTGCTAGGCATGCTGCTTCAACATATCCTTCCTCTTAGTGTTGAGACGTGCAAATAACTCAAAACTCACTACTGTGTTGTCAGGAATACTGCCTCAACATATCCTCACCTTAGTGTTGAGACGTGCAAATTCCTCAACACTCATTACTGTATTTCTAGGCATGCTGCTTTAACACATCTTTCATCTTAGTGTTGAGACGTGCAAATTCCTCAACTCTTACTACTGTGTTGCAAGACATGGTTCTTCAACACATATTTCCTCTTAGTGTTGAGACGTGCAAATTCCTCAACACTCACTACTGTGTTGCCAGGCATGCTACTTCGACACATCTTTATTCTTAGTGTTGAGACGTGCAAATTCCTTAACATTCACTACTGTGTTGCCAGGCATGCTGCTTCCACACTTCTTTCCTTTTAGTGTTGAGGCGTGCAAATACCTCAACACTCACTAATGTGTTGCCAGGCATGCTGCTTCGACACATCTTTCCTCTTAGTGTTGAGATGTGCAAATTCCTTAACACTCACTACTATGTTCCCAGGCATGCTGCTTCAACACATCTTTTCTCTTAGTCTTGAGACATGCAAATTCCTCAACACTCACTATTATGTTGCCAGGCATGCTATTTCACCACATCCTTCATCTTAATATTGAGACGTGCAAATTCCTCAAAACTCACTACTGTGTTGTCAGGCATACTGCATCAAAATATCCTCACCTTAGTGTTGAGACGTGCAAATTCCTCAACATTCACTACTGTGTTACCAGGTATGCTGCTTTAACACATCTTTCCTCTTTGTGTTGAGACGTGAAAATGACTGAACACTCACGACTGTGTTGTCAGGCATGCTTCTTCAACACATCATTCCTCTCAGTGTTGAGACGTGTAAATTCCTCGACACTCACCATTGTGTTGCCAGGCGTACTGCCTCAACACGTTTTCCTCTAAGTGTTGAGATGTGCAAATTCCTCAACACTCACCATTGTGTTGTCAGGCGTACTGCCTCAACACGTTTTCCTCTTAATGTTGAGACGTGCAAATCCCTCAACACTTACCATTGTGTTGTCAGGCATGCTGCTTCAACACATCTTTCCTCTTAGTGTTGAGTCGTGCAAATTCCTCAACACTCACCATTGTGTTGCCAGGCATGCTGCTTCAACACATCTTTCCTCTTAGTGGTGAGACGTGCAAATTCCTCAAAACTCACCATTGTGTGCCAGGCATGCTGCTTCAACAGATCTTTCCTCTTAGTGTTGAGACGTGAAAATTCCTCAACACTCACTACTGTGTTGCCAGGCATGCTGCTTCGACACATCTTTCCTCTAAGTGCTGAGACATGCAAATTCCTCAACACTCATTAATGTGTTTCCAAGCATGCTGCTTCAACATATCCTTCCTCTTAGTGTTGAAACGTGTAAATTCCTCAAAACTCACTACTGTGTTTTCAAGCATACAGCCTCAACATATCCTCACCTTAGTGTTGAGACGAGCAAATTCCTCAACACTCATTACTGTGTTTCTAAGCATGCTGCTTTAACACATCTTTCCTCTTAGTGTTGAGACGTGCAAATTTCTCAACACTTACTATTATGTTTCACGACATGCTTCTTCAACACATATTTCCTCTTAGTGTTGAGTCGTGCAAATTCCTCAACACTCACTACTGTGTTGCCAGACATGCTACTTTGACACATCTTTCCTTTTAGTGTTGAGACGTGCAAATTCCTTAACATTCACTACTGTGTTGCCAGGCATGCTGCTTCAACATATCCTTCCTCTTAGTGTTGAGACGTGCAAATACCTCAAAACTCACTACTGTGTTGTCAGGCATATTTCCTCAACATATCCTCACCTTAGTGTTGAGACGTGCAAATTCCTCAACACTCATTACTGTGTTTCTAGGCATGATGCTTTAACACATCTTTCCTCTTAGTGTTGAGACGTGCAAATTCCTAAACACTTACTACTGTGTTGCCAGACATGCTTCTTCAACACATCTTTTTATTAGTGTTGAGACGTGCAAATTCTTCAATACTCACTACTATGTTTTGAGGTATGCTGCTTCAACACATCTTTCCTCTTAGTGTTGAGACGTGCAAATTCCTCAACATTCATTACTGTGTTTCCAGGCATGCTGCTTCAACACATCTTTCCTCTTAGTGTTGAGACATGCAAATTCCTCAACACTCACTAATGTGTTGCTAGGCATGCTGCTTCAACATATCCTTCCTCTTAGTGTTGAGACGTGCAAATACCTCAAAACTCACTACTGTGTTGTAAGGCATACTGCCTCAACATATCCTCACCTTAGTGTTGAGACGTGCAAATTCCTCAACACCCATTACTGTGTTTCTAGGCATGCTGCTTTAACACATCTTTCCTCTTAGTGTTGATACGTGCAAATTCCTTAACATTCACTACTGTGTTTCCAGGCATGCTACTTCGACACATATTTCCTCTTAGTGTTGAAACGTGCAAATTCCTTAACATTCACTACTGTGTTGCCAGGCATGCTGCTTCCACACATCTTTCCTCTTAGTGTTGAGACGTGCAAATTCCTTAACATTCACTACTGTGTTGCCAGGCATGCTGCTTCCACACATCTTTCCTCTTAGTGTTGAGACGTGCAAATTCCTCAACACTCACAACTGTGTTGCCAGGCATGCTGCTTCGACACATCTTTCCTCTTAGTGTTGAGACGTGCAAATTCCTCAACACTCACTACTGTGTTTCCAGGCATGCTACTTCAACACATCTTTCCTCTTAATGTTGAGACGTGCAAATTCCTCAACACTCACTACTGTGTTGCCATGCATGCTGCTTCGACACATCTTTCCTCTTAGTATTGAGACGTGTAAATTCCTCAACACTAACTACTGTGTTTCCATGCATGCTGATTCAGAACATATTTCCTCTTAGTGTTGAGACGTGCAAATTCCTCAACACTCACTACTGTGTTTCCAGGCATGCTACTTCAACACATCTTTCCTCTTAATGTTGAGACGTGCAAATTCCTCAACACTAAATAATGTGTTGCCAGGCATGCTGCTTCGACACATGTTTCCTCTAAGTGCTGAGACGTGCAAATTCCTCAACACTCACTATTATGTTGCAAGACATGGTGCTTCAACACATCTTTTTCTTAGTGTTGAGACGTGCAAATTCTTCAATACTCACCACTGTGTTTTCAGGTATGCTGCTTCAACACATCTTTCCTCTTAGTGTTGAGACGTGCAAATTCCTCAACACTCATTACTGTGTTGCCAGGCATGCTGCTTCAACACATCTTTCCTTTTAGTGTTGAGACATGCAAATTCCTCAACACTCAATAATGTGTTGCTAGGCATGCTGCTTCAACATATCCTTCCTCTTAGTGTTGAGACGTGCAAATAACTCAAAACTCACTACTGTGTTGTCAGGAATACTGCCTCAACATATCCTCACCTTAGTGTTGAGACGTGCAAATTCCTCAACACTCATTACTGTATTTCTAGGCATGCTGCTTTAACACATCTTTCATCTTAGTGTTGAGACGTGAAAATTCCTCAACTCTTACTACTGTGTTGCAAGACATGGTTCTTCAACACATATTTCCTCTTAGTGTTGAGACGTGCAAATTCCTCAACACTCACTACTGTGTTGCCAGGCATGCTACTTCGACACATCTTTATTCTTAGTGTTGAGACGTGCAAATTCCTTAACATTCACTACTGTGTTGCCAGGCATGCTGC
>NW_020644373.1:2140681-2141003 GCF_003573695.1 Papaver somniferum
TTTCACCACATCCTTCATCTTAATATTGAGACGTGCAAATTCCTCAAAACTCACTACTGTGTTGTCAGGCATACTGCATCAAAATATCCTCACCTTAGTGTTGAGACGTGCAAATTCCTCAACATTCACTACTGTGTTACCAGGTATGCTGCTTTAACACATCTTTCCTCTTTGTGTTGAGACGTGAAAATGACTGAACACTCACGACTGTGTTGTCAGGCATGCTTCTTCAACACATCATTCCTCTCAGTGTTGAGACGTGTAAATTCCTCGACACTCACCATTGTGTTGCCAGGCGTACTGCCTCAACACGTTTTCCTCT
>NW_020644373.1:2141013-2143186 GCF_003573695.1 Papaver somniferum
AAATTCCTCAACTCTTACTACTGTGTTGCAAGACATGGTTCTTCAACACATATTTCCTCTTAGTGTTGAGACGTGCAAATTCCTCAACACTCACTACTGTGTTGCCAGGCATGCTACTTCGACACATCTTTATTCTTAGTGTTGAGACGTGCAAATTCCTTAACATTCACTACTGTGTTGCCAGGCATGCTGCATCCACACTTCTTTCCTTTTAGTGTTGAGGCGTGCAAATACCTCAACACTCACTACTGTGTTGCCAGGCATGCTGCTTCGACACATCTTTCCTCTTAGTGTTGAGATGTGCAAATTCCTTAACACTCACTACTATGTTCCCAGGCATGCTGCTTCAACACATCTTTTCTCTTAGTCTTGAGACATGCAAATTCCTCAACACTCACTATTATGTTGCCAGGCATGCTGTTTCACCACATCCTTCATCTTAATATTGAGACGTGCAAATTCCTCAAAACTCACTACTGTGTTGTCAGGCATACTGCATCAAAATATCCTCACCTTAGTGTTGAGACGTGCAAATTCCTCAACATTCACTACTGTGTTACCAGGTATGCTGCTTTAACACATCTTTCCTCTTTGTGTTGAGACGTGAAAATGACTGAACACTCACGACTGTGTTGTCAGGCATGCTTCTTCAACACATCATTCCTCTCAGTGTTGAGACGTGTAAATTCCTCGACACTCACCATTGTGTTGCCAGGCGTACTGCCTCAACACGTTTTCCTCTTAATGTTGAGACGTGCAAATCCCTCAACACTTACCATTGTGTTGTCAGGCATGCTGCTTCAACACATCTTTTCTCTTAGTGTTGAGTCGTGCAAATTCCTCAACACTCACCATTGTGTTGCCAGGCATGCTGCTTCAACAGATCTTTCCTCTTAGTGTTGAGACGTGAAAATTCCTCAACACTCACTACTGTGTTGCCAGGCATGCTGCTTCGACACATCTTTCCTCTAAGTGCTGAGACATGCAAATTCATCAACACTCACTATTATGTTGCAAGACATGGTGCTTCAACACATATTTCCTCTTAGTGTTGAGATGTGCAAATTCCTCAATACTCACCACTGTGTTTCCAAGCATGCTGCTTCAACACATCTTTCATTTTAGTGTTGAGACGTGCAAATTCCTCAACACTTACTACTATGTTTCCAGGCATGCTGCTTCAACACATCTTTCCTCTTAGTGTTGAGATGTGAAAATTCCTCAACAATCACTAATGTGTTTCCAGGCATGTTGCTTTAACATATCCTTCCTCTTAGTGTTGAGACGTGCAAATTCCTCAAAACTCACTACTGTGTTGTCAGGCATACTTCCTCAACATATCCTCACCTTAGTGTTGAGACGTGTAAATTCCTCAACACTCATTACTGTGTTTCTAGGCATGATGCTTTAACATATCTTTCCTCTTAGTGTTGAGACGTGCAAATTCCTAAACACTTACTACTGTGTTGCCAGACATGCTTCTTCAACACATCTTTCCTCTTAGTGTTTAGACGTGCAAATTCCTCAACACTTATTACTGTGTTGCCAGGCATGCTTCTTCAACACATCTTTCCTCTTAGTGTTGAGACATGAAAATTCCTCAACACTCACTAATGTGTTGCCATGCATGCTGCTTCAACATATCCTTCCTCTTAGTGTTGAGACGTGCAACTACCTCAAAACTCACTACTGTGTTGTCAGGCATACTTCCTCTTAGTGTTGAGACGTGCAAATTCCTTAACATTCACTACTATGTTGCCAGGCATGCTACTTCGACACATCTTTATTCTTAGTGTTGAGACGTGCAAATTCCTTAAGATTCACTACTGTGTTGCCAGGCATGCTGCTTCCACACATCTTTCCTCTTAGTGTTGAGACGTGCAAATTCCTCAACAATCACTACTGTGTTTCCAGGCATGCTGCTTCCACACATCTTTCCTCTTAGTGTTGAGACGTGCAACTTCCTCAACACTCACTACTGTGTTGCCAGGCATGCTGCTTCGACACATCTTTCCTCTTAGTGTTGATACGTGCAAATTCCTCAACACTCACTACTGTGTTTCCAGGCATGCTACTTCAACACATCTTTCCTCTTAATGTTGAGACGTGCAAATTCCTCAACACTCACTACTGTGTTGCCATGCATGCTGCTTCGACACATCTTTCCTCTTAG
>NW_020644373.1:2143318-2156381 GCF_003573695.1 Papaver somniferum
TGTTGAGACGTGCAAATTCCTCAACACTAACTACTGTGTTGCCAGGCATGCTGCTTCGACACATCTTTCCTCTAAGTGCTGAGACGTACAAATTCCTCAACACTCACTATTATGTTGCAAGACATGGTGCTTCAACACATCTTTTTCTTAGTGTTGAGACGTGCAAATTCTTCAATACTCACCACTGTGTTTTCAGGTATGCTGCTTCAACACATCTTTACTCTTAGTGTTGAGACGTGCAAATTCCTCAACACTCATTACTGTGTTGCCAGGCATGCTGCTTCAACACATCTTTCCTTTTAGTGTTGAGACATGCAAATTCCTCAACACTCACTAATGTGTTGCTAGGCATTCTTCTTCAACATATCCTTCCTCTTAGTGTTGAGACGTGCAAATAACTCAAAACTCACTACTGTGTTGTCAGACATACTGCCACAACATATCCTCACCTTAGTGTTGAGACGTGCAAATTCCTCAACACTCATTACTGTATTTCTAGGCATGCTGCTTTAACACATCTTTCATCTTAGTGTTGAGACGTGCAAATTCCTCAACTCTTACTACTGTGTTGCCAGACATGCTTCTTCAACACATATTTCCTCTTAGTGTTGAGACGTGCAAATTCCTCAACACTCACTATTGTGTTGCCAGGCATGCTACTTCGACACATCTTTTCTCTTAGTGTTTAGACGTGCAAATTCCTTAACATTCACTACTGTGTTGCCAGGCATGCTGCTTCCAAACTTCTTTCCTCTTAGTGTTGAGGCGTGCAAATTCCTCAACACTCACTACTGTGTTGCCAGGCATTCTGCTTCGACACATATTTCCTCTTAGTGTTGAGATGTGCAAATTCCTCAACACTCACTACTGTGTTCCCAGGCATGCTGCTTAACACATCTTTTCTCTTAGTCTTGAGACATGCAAATTCCTCAACACTCACTATTATGTTGCCAGGAATGGTGCTTCACCACATCCTTCCTCTTAATATTGAGACGTGCAAATTCCTCAAAACTCACTACTGTGTTGTCAGGCATACTGCATCAACATATCCTCACCTTAGTGTTGAGACGTGCAAATTCCTCAACATTCACTACTGTGTTGCCAGGCATGCTGCTTTAACACATCTTTCCTCTTTGTGCTGAGACGTGCAAATTACTCAACACACACGACTGTGTTGTCAGGCATGCTTCTTCAACACAACTTTCCTCTTAGTGTTGAGACGTGTAAATTCCTCGACACTCACCATTGTGTTGCCAGGCATGCTGCTTTAACACATCTTTCCTCTTTCTGTTGAAACGTGCAAATTCCTCAACACTCATTACTTTGTTGCCAGGCATGCTTCTTCAACACATCTTTCCTCTTAGTGTTGAGATGTGTAAATTTCTCAACACTCATTACTGTGTTTCCAGGCATGCTGCTTTAACACATATTTCCTCTTAGTAGTGAGACGTGAAAATTCCTCAACACTTACTACTGTGTTGCCAGGTATGCTGCTTCAACACATCTTTCCTCTTATTATAGAGACGTGTAAATTCCTCAACACTCACTAATGTGTTGCCAGGAATGCTGCTTCAACACATATTTCCTCTTAGTGTTGAGACGTGCAAATTTTTCAACACTCACTAATGTGTTGCCAGGCATGCTGCTTCACCACATCCTTCCTCTTAATATTGAGACGAGCAAATTTCTCAAAACTCACTACGGTGTTGTCAGGCATACTGCATAAACATATCCTCACCTTAGTGTTGAGACGTACAAATTCCTCAACATTCACTACTGTTTTGCCAGGCATGCAGCTTCAACAGATCTTTCGTCTTAGTGTTGAGACGTGAAAATTCCTCAACACTCACTACTGTGTTGCCAGGCATGCTGCTTCGACACATCTTTCCTCTAAGTGCTGAGACGTGCAAATTCATCAACACTCACTATTATGTTGAAAGACATGGTGCTTCAACACATCTTTCCTCTTAGTGTTGAGATGTGCAAATTCCTCAATACTCACCACTGTGTTTCCAAGCATGCTGCTTCAACACATCTTTCATCTTAGTGTTGAGACGTGCAAATTCCTCAACACTTACTACTATATTTCCAGGCATGCTGCTTCAACACATCTTTCCTCTTAGTGTTGAGATGTGAAAATTCCTCAACACTCACTAATGTGTTGCCAGGCATGTTCCTTTAACATATCCTTCCTCTTAGAGTTGAGACGTGCAAAGTCCTCAAAACTCACTACTGTGTTGTCAGGCATACTTCCTCAACATATCCTCACCTTAGTGTTGAGACGTGCAAATTCCTCAACACTCATTATTGTGTTTCTAGGAATGATGCTTTAACACATCTTTCCTCTTAGTGTTGAGACGTGCAAATTCCTAAACACTTACTACTGTGTTGCCAGACATGCTTCTTCAACACATCTTTTTATTAGTGTTGAGACATGCAAATTCTTCAATACTCACTACTGTGTTTTGAGGTATGCTACTTCAAAACATCTTTCCTCTTAGTGTTTAGACGTGCAAATTCCTCAACACTCATTACTGTGTTGCCAGGCATGCTGCTTCAACATATCTTTTCTCTTAGTGTTGAGACATGAAAATTTTCCTCAACACTCACTAATGTATTGCCAGGCATGCTGCTTCAACATATCCTTCCTCTTAGTGTTGAGACGTGCAAATACCTAAAAACTCACTACTGTGTTATCAGGCATACTCCCTCAACATATCCTCACCTTAGTGTTGAGACGTGCAAATTCCTCAACACTCATTACTGTGTTTCTAGGCATGCTGCTTTAACACATCTTTCCTCTTAGTGATGAGACGTGAAAATTCCTTAACATTCACTATTGTGTTGCCAGGCATGCTACTTCGACACATCTTTCCTCTTAGTGTTGAAACGTGCAAATTCCTTAACATTCAATACTGTGTTGCCAGGAATGCTGCTTCCACACATCTTTCCTCTTAGTGTTGAGACGTGCAAATTCCTTAACATTCACTACTGTGTTGCCAGGCATGCTGCTTCCACACATCTTTCCTCTTAGTGTTGAGATGTGCAAATTCCTTAACACTCACTACTGTGTTGCTAGGCATGCTGCTTCGACACATCTTTCCTCTTAGTGTTGAGACGTGCAAATTCCTCAATACTCACTACTGTGTTTCCAGGCATGCTACTTCAACACATCTTTCCTCTTAATGTTGAGACGTGCAAATTCCTCAACACTCACTACTGTGTTGCCATGCATGGTGCTTCGACACATCTTTCCTCTTAGTATTGAGACGTGTAAATTCCTCAACACTAACTACTGTGTTTCCATGCATGCTGATTCAACACATATTTCCTCTTAGTGTAGAGACGTGCAAATTCCTCAACACTCACTAATGTGTTTACAGGCATGCTACTTCAACACATCTTTCCTCTTAATGTTGAGACGTGCAAATTCCTCAACACTAACTACTGTGTTGCCAGGCATGCTGCTTCGACACATCTTTCCTCTAAGTGCTGAGACGATCAAATTCCTCAACACTCACTATTATGTTGCAAGACATGGTGCTTCAACACATCTTTTTATTAGTGTTGAGACGTGCAAATTCTTCAATACTCACCACTGTATTTTCAGGTATGCTGCTTCAACACATCTTTCCTCTTAGTGTTGAGACGTGCAAATTCCTCAACACTCATTATTGTGTTGCCAGGCATGCTGCTTCAACACATCTTTCCTTTTAGTGTTGAGACATGCAAATTCCTCAACACTCACTAATGTGTTGCTAGGCATGCTGCTTCAACATATCCTTCCTCTTAGTGTTGAGACGTGCAAATAACTCAACATTCATTACTGTATATCTAGGCATGCTGCTTTAACACATCTTTCATCTTAGTGTTGAGACGTGCAAATTCCTCAACTCTTACTACTGTGTTGCCAGACATGCTTCTTCAAAACATATTTCCTCTTAGTGTTGAGACGTGAAAATTCCTCGACACTCACTACTGTGTTGCCAGGCATGCTACTTCGACACATCTTTCCTCTTAGTGTTGAGACGTGCAAATTCCTTAACATTCACTATTGTGTTGCCAGGCATGCTGCTTCCACACTTCTTTCCTTTAGTGTTGAGACGTGCAAATTCCTCAACACTCATTACTGTGTTGCCAGGCATGCTGCTTCAACACATCTT
Source organism: Papaver somniferum (assembly GCF_003573695.1). NCBI lineage: Eukaryota > Viridiplantae > Streptophyta > Magnoliopsida > Ranunculales > Papaveraceae > Papaver > Papaver somniferum. Next base: position 2,147,482 of record NW_020644373.1, read on the forward strand.
TCCTTTTAGTGTTGAGAAATGCAAATTCCTCAACACTCACTAATGTGTTGCTAGGCATGCTGCTTCAACATATCCTTCCTATTAGTGTTGAGACGTGCAAATAACTCAAAACTCACTACTGTGTTGTCAGGCATACTGCCTTAACATATCCTCACCTTAGCGTTGAGACGTGCAAATTCCTCAACACTCATTACTGTATTTCTAGGCATGCTGCTTTAACACATCTTTCATCTTAGTGTTGAGACGTGCAAATTCCTCAACTCTTACTACTGTGTTGCCAGACATGCTTCTTCAACACATATTTCCTCTTAGTGTTGAGACGTGCAAATTCCTAAACACTCACTACTGTGTTGCCAGGCATGCTACTTCGACACATCTTTTCTCTTAGTGTTGAGACGTGCAAATTCCTTAACATTCACTACTGTGTTGCCAGGCATGCTGCTTCCACACTTCTTTCCTCTTAGTGTTGAGGCGTGCAAATTCCTCAACACTCACTACTGTGTTGCCAGGCATTCTGCTTCGACACATCTTTCCTCTTAGTGTTGAGATGTGCAAATTCCTCAACACTCACTACTGTGTTCCCAGGCATGCTGCTTCAACACATCTTTTCTCTTAGTCTTGAGACATGCAAATTCCTCAACACTCACTATTATGTCGCCAGGCATGCTGCTTCACCATATCCTTCCTCTTAATATTGAGACGTGCAAATTCCTCAAAACTCACTACTGTGTTGTCAGGCATACTGCATCAACATATCCTCACCTTAGTGTTGAGACGTGCAAATTCCTCAACATTCACTATTGTGTTTCCAGGCATGCTGCTTTAACACATCTTTCCTCTTTGTGTTGAGACGTGCAAATTACTCAACACCCACGACTGTGTTGTCAGGCATGCTTCTTCAACACATCTTTCCTCTTAATGTTGAGATGTGCAAATTCCTCAACACTCACCATTGTGTTGTCAGGCGTACTGCCTCAACACGTTTTCCTCTTATTGTTGAGACGTGCAAATCCCTCAACACTTACCATTGTGTTGTCAGGCATGCTGCTTCAACATATCTTTCCTCTTAGTGTTGAGTCGTGCAAATTCCTCAACACTCACCATTGTGTTGCCAGGCATGCTGCTTCAACACATCTTTCCTCTTGGTGGTGAGACGTGCAAATTCCTCAACACTCACCATTGTGTGCCCGGCATGCTGCTTCAACAGATCTTTCCTCTTAGTGTTGAGACGTGAAAATTCCTCAACACTCACTACTGTGTTGCCAGGCATGCTGCTTCGACACATCTTTCCTCTAAGTGCTGAGACGTGCAAATTCATCAACACTCACTATTATGTTGAAAGACATGGTGCTTCAACACATCTTTCCTCTTAGTGTTGAGATGTGCAAATTTCTCAATACTCACCACTGTGTTTCCAAGCATGCTGCTTCAACACATCTTTCATCTTAGTGTTGAGACGTTCAAATTCCTCAACACTTACTACTATATTTCCAGGCATGCTGCTTCAACACATCTTTCCTCTTAGTGTTGAGATGTGAAAATTCCTCAACACTCACTAATGTGTTGCCAGGCATGTTGCTTTAGCATATCCTTCCGCTTAGTGTTGAGACGTGCAAAGTCCTCAAAACTCACTACTGTATTGTCAGGCATACTTCCTCAACATATCCTCACCTTAGTGTTGATACGTGCAAATTCCTCAACACTCATTACTGTGTTTCTAGGCATGATGCTTTAACACATCTTTCCTCTTAGTGTTGAGACGTGCAAATTCCTAAACACTTACTACTGTGTTGCCAGACATGCTTCTTCAACACATCTTTTTATTAGTGTTGAGACGTCCAAATTCTTCAATACTCACTATTGTGTTTTGACGTATGCTGCTTTAACACATCTTTCCTCTTAGTGTTTAGACGTGCAAATTCCTCAACACTCATTACTGTGTTGCCAGTCATGCTGGTTCAACACATCTTTTCTCTTAGTGTTGAGACATGCAAATTCTTCAACACTCACTAATGTGTTGCCAGGCATGATGCTTCAACATATCCTTCCTCTTAGTGTTGAGACGTGCAAATACCTAAAAACTCACTACTGTGTTGTCAGGAATACTGCCTCAACATATCCTCACCTTAGTGTTGAGACGTGCAAATTCCTCAACACTCATTATTGTGTTTCTAGGCATGCTGCTTTAACACATCTTTCCTCTTAGTGTTGAGACCTGAAAATTCCTTAACATTCACTACTGTGTTGCCAGGCATGCTACTTCGGCACATCTTTCCTCTTAGTGTTGAGACGTGCAAATTCCTTAACATTCACTACTGTGTTGCCAGGCATGCTGCTTCCACACATCTTTCCTCTTAGTGTTGAGACATGCAAATTCCTTAATATTCACTACTGTGTTTCCAGGTATGCTGCTTCCACACATCTTTCCTCTTAGTGTTGAGACGTGCAAATTCCTCAACACTCACTACTGTGTTGCCAGGCATGCTGCTTCGACAGATCTTTCCTCTTAGTGTTGGACGTGCAAATTACTCAACACTCACTACTGTGTTTCCAGGCATGCTACTTCAACACATATTTCCTTTTAATGTTGAGACGTGCAAATTCCTCAACACTCACTACTGTGTTGCCATGCATGCTGCTTCGACACATCTTTCCTCTTAGTATTAAGACGTGTAAATTCCTCAACACTAACTACTGTGTTGCCATGCATGCTGATTCAACACATATTTCCTCTTAGTGTTGAGACGTGCAAATTCCTCAACACTCACTACTGTGTTTCCAGACATGCTACTTCAACACATCTTTCCTCTTAATGTTGAGACGTGCAAATTCCTCAACACTAACAACTGTGTTGCCAGGTATGCTGCTTCGACACATCTTTCCTCTAAGTGCTGAGACGTGCAAATTCCTCAACACTCACTATTATGTTGCATTACATGGTGCTTCAACACATCTTTTTCTTTGTGTTGAGACGTGCAAATTCTTCAATACTCACCACTGTGTTTTCAGGTATGCTGCTTCAACACATCTTTCCTCTTAGTGTTGAGACGTGCAAATTCCTCAACACTCATTACTGTGTTGCCAGGCATGCTGCTTCAACACATCTTTCCTTTTAGTGTTGAGACATGCAAATTCCTCAACACTCACTAATGTGTTGCTAGGCATGCTGCTTCAACATATCCTTCCTCTTAGTTTTGAGACGTGCAAATAACTCAAAACTCACTACTGTGTTGTCAGGCATACTGCCTCAACATATCCTCACCTTAGTGTTGAAACGTGCAAATTCCTCAACACTCATTACTGTATATCTAGGCATGCTGCTTTAACACATCTTTCATCTTAGTGTTGAGACGTGCAAATTCCTCAACTCTTACTACTGTGTTGCCATACATGCTTCTTCAAAACATATTTCCTCTTAGTGTTGAGACGTGCAAATTCCTCGACACTCACTACTGTTTTGCCAGGCATGCTACTTCGACACATCTTTCCTCTTAGTGTTGAGACGTGCAAATTCCTTAACATTCACTACTGTGTTGCCAGGCATGCTGCTTCCACACTTCTTTCCTCTTAGTGTTGAGGCGTGCAAATTCCTCAACACTCACTACTGTGTTGCCAGGCATGCTGCTTTGACACATCTTTCCTCTTAGTGTTGAGATGTGCAAATTCCTCAACACTCACTACTGTGTTCCCAGGCATGCTGCTTCAACACATCTTTTCTCTTAGTCTTCAGACATGCAAATTCCTCAACACTCACTATTATGTTGCCAGGCATGCTGCTTCACCACATCCTTCCCCTTAATATTGAGACGTGCAAATTCCTCAAAACTCACTACTGTGTTGTCAGGCATACTGCATCAACATATCCTCACCTTAGTGTTGAGACGTGCAAATTCCTCAACATTCACTACTGTGTTGCCAGGCATGCTGCTTTAACACATCTTTCCTCTTTGTGTTGAGACGTGCAAATTCCTCAACACTCATGACTGTGTTGTCAGGCATGCTTCTTCAACACATCTTTCCTCTTAGTGTTGAGACTTGTAAATTCCTCGACACTCACCATTGTGTTGCCAGGCGTACTGCCTCAACACGTTTTCCTCTAGGTGTTGAGATGTGCAAATTCCTCAACACTCACCATTGTGTTGTCAGGCGTACTGCCTCAACACGTTTTCCTCTTATTGTTGAGACGTGCAAATCCCTCAACACTTACCATTGTGTTGCCAGGCATGCTGCTTCAACACATCTTTCCTCTTAGTGTTGAGTCGTGCAAATTCCTCAACACTCACCATTGTGTTGCCAGGCATGCTGCTTCAACACATATTTCCTCTTAGTGGTGAGACGTGCAAATTCCTCAACACTCACCATTGTGTGCCAGGCATGCTGCTTCAACAGATCTTTCCTCTTAGTGTTGAGACGTGAAAATTCCTCAACACTCACTACTGTGTTGCCAGGCATGCTGCTTCGACACATCTTTCCTCTAAGTGCTGAGACGTGCAAATTCCTCAACACTCACTATTATGTTGCAAGACATGGTGCTTCAACACATCTTTCCTCTTAGTGTTGAGATGTGCAAATTCTTCAATACTCACCACTGTGTTTCCAAGCATGCTGCTTCAACACATCTTTCATCTTAGTGTTGAGACGTGCAAATTCCTCAACACTTACTACTATGTTTCCAGGCATGCTGCTTCAACACATCTTTCCTCTTAGTGTTGAGATGTGAAAATTCCTCAACACTCACTAATGTGTTGCCAGGCATGTTGCTTTAACATATCCTTCCTCTTAGTGTTGAGACGTGCAAATTCCTCAAAACTCACTACTGTGTTGTCAGGCATACTGCCTCAACATATCCTCACCTTAGTGTTGAGACGTGCAAATTCCTCAACACTCATTACTGTATACCTAGGCATGCTGCTTTAACACATCTTTCATCTTAGTGTTGAGACGTGCAAATTCCTCAACTCTTACTACTGTGTTGCCAGACATGCTTCTTCAAAACATATTTCCTCTTAGTGTTGAGACGTGCAAATTCCTCAACACTCACTATTGTTTTGCCAGGCATGCTACTTCGACACATATTTCCTCTTAGTGTTGAGACGTGCAAATTCCTTAACATTCACTACTGTGTTGCCAGGCATGCTGCTTCCACACTTCTTTCCTCTTAGTGTTGAGGCGTGCAAATTCCTCAACACTCACTACTGTGTTGCCAGGCATGCTGCTTCGACACATCTTTCCTCTTAGTGTTGAGATGTGCAAATTCCTCAACACTCACTACTGTGTTCCCAGGCATGCTGCTTCAACACATCTTTTCTCTTAGTCTTCAGACATGCAAATTCCTCAACACTCACTATTATGTTGCCAGGCATGCTGCTTCACCACATCCTTCCCCTTAATATTGAGACGTGCAAATTCCTCAAAACTCACTACTGTGTTGTCAGGCATACTGCATCAACATATCCTCACCTTAGTGTTGAGACGTGCAAATTCCTCAACATTCACTACCGTGTTTCCAGGCATGCTGCTTTAACACATCTTTCCTCTTTGTGTTGAGACGTGCAAATTCCTCAACACTCACGATTGTGTTGTCAGGCATGCTTCTTCAAAACATTTTTCCTCTTAGTGTTGAGATGTGTAAATGCTCGACACTCACCATTGTGTTGCCAGGCGTACTGCCTCAACTCGTTTTCCTCTAGGTGTTGAGATGTGCAAATTCCTCAACACTCACCATTGTGTTGTCAGGCGTACTGCCTCAACACGTTTTCCTCTTATTGTTGAGACGTGCAAATCCCTCAAGACTTACCATTGTGTTGCCAGGCATGCTGCTTCAACACATCTTTCCTCTTAGTGTTGAGTCGTGCAAATTCCTCAACACTCACCATTGTGTTGCCAGGCATGCTGCTTCAACACATCTTTCCTCTTAGTGGTGAGACGTGCAAATTCCTCAACACTCACCATTGTGTGCCAGGCATGCTGCTTCAACAGATCTTTCCTCTTAGTGTTGAGACGTGCAAATTCCTCAACACTCACTATTATGTTGCAAGACATGGTGCTTCAACACATCTTTCCTCTTAGTGTTGAGATGTGCAAATTCTTCAATACTCACCACTGTGTTTCCAAGCATGCTGCTTCAACACATCTTTCATCTTAGTGTTGAGACGTGCAAATTCCTCAACACTTACTACTATGTTTCCAGGCATGCTGCTTCAACACATCTTTCCTCTTAGTGTTGAGATGTGAAAATTCCTCAACACTCACTAATGTGTTGCCAGGCATGTTGCTTTAACATATCCTTCCTCTTAGTGTTGAGACGTGCAAATTCCTCAAAACTCACTACTGTGTTGTCAGGCATACTGCCTCAACATATCCTCACCTTAGTGTTGAGACGTGCAAATTCCTCAACACTCATTACTGTATACCTAGGCATGCTGCTTTAACACATCTTTCATCTTAGTGTTGAGACGTGCAAATTCCTCAACTCTTACTACTGTGTTGCCAGACATGCTTCTTCAAAACATATTTCCTCTTAGTGTTGAGACGTGCAAATTCCTCAACACTCACTACTGTTTTGCCAGGCATGCTACTTCGACACATATTTCCTCTTAGTGTTGAGACGTGCAAATTCCTTAACATTCACTACTGTGTTGCCAGGCATGCTGCTTCCACACTTCTTTCCTCTTAGTGTTGAGGCGTGCAAATTCCTCAACACTCACTACTGTGTTGCCAGGCATGCTGCTTCGACACATCTTTCCTCTTAGTGTTGAGATGTGCAAATTCCTCAACACTCACTACTGTGTTCCCAGACATGCTGCTTCAACACATCTTTTCTCTTAGTCTTCAGACATGCAAATTCCTCAACACTCACTATTATGTTGCCAGGCATGCTGCTTCACCACAGCCTTCCCCTTAATATTGAGACGTGCAAATTCCTCAAAACTCACTACTGTGTTGTCAGGCATACTGCATCAACATATCCTCACCTTAGTGTTGAGACGTGCAAATTCCTCAACATTCACTACTGTGTTTCCAGGCATGCTGCTTTAACACATCTTTCCTCTTTGTGTTGAGACGTGCAAATTCCTCAACACTCACGATTGTGTTGTCAGGCATGCTTCTTCAAAACATCTTTCCTCTTAGTGTTGAGACGTGTAAATGCTCGACACTCACCATTGTGTTGCCAGGCGTACTGCCTCAACACGTTTTCCTCTAGGTGTTGAGATGTGCAAATTCCTCAACACTCACCATTGTGTTGTCAGGCGTACTGCCTCAACACGTTTTCCTCTTATTGTTGAGACGTGCAAATCCCTCAAGACTTACCATTGTGTTGCCAGGCATGCTGCTTCAACACATCTTTCCTCTTAGTGTTGAGTCGTGCAAATTCCTCAACACTCACCATTGTGTTGCCAGGCATGCTGCTTCAACACATCTTTCCTCTTAGTGGTGAGACGTGCAAATTCCTCAACACTCACCATTGTGTGCCAGGCATGCTGCTTCAACAGATCTTTCCTCTTAGTGTTGAGAGGTGCAAATTCCTCAACACTCACTATTATGTTGCAAGACATGGTGCTTCAACACATCTTTCCTCTTAGTGTTGAGATGTGCAAATTCTTCAATACTCACCACTGTGTTTCCAAGCATGCTGCTTCAACACATCTTTCATCTTAGTGTTGAGACGTGCAAATTCTTCAACACTTACTACTATGTTTCCAGGCATGCTGCTTCAACACATCTTTCCTCTTAGTGTTGAGATGTGAAAATTCCTCAACACTCACTAATGTGTTGCCAGGATTGTTGCTTTAACATATCCTTCCTCTTAGTGTTGAGACGTGCAAATTCCTCAAAACTCACTACTGCGTTGTCAGGCATACTTCCTCAACATATCCTCACCTTAGTGTTGAGACGAGCAAATTCCTCAACACTCATTACTGTGTTTCTAGGCATGATGATTTAACACATCTTTCCTCTTAGTCTTGAGACGTGCAAATTCCTCAACACTCATGACTGTGTTGTCAGGCATGCTTCTTCAACACATCTTTCCTCTTAGTGTTGAGACGTGTAAATTCCTCGACACTCACCATTGTGTTGCCAGGCGTACTGCCTCAATACGTTTTCCTCTAGGTGTTGAGATGTGCAAATTCCTCAACACTCACCATTGTGTTGTCAGGCGTAGTGCCTCAACACGTTTTCCTCTTATTGTTGAGACGTGCAAATCCCTCAACACTTACCATTGTGTTTCCAGGCATGCTGCTTCAACACATCTTTCCTCTTAGTGTTGAGTCGTGCAAATTCCTCAACACTCACCATTGTGTTGCCAGGCATGCTGTTTCAACACATATTTCCTCTTAGTGGTGAGACGTGCAAATTCCTCAACACTCACCATTGTGTGCCAGGCATGCTGCTTCAACAGATCTTTCCTCTTAGTGTTGAGACGTGAAAATTCCTCAACACTCACTACTGTGTTGCCAGGCATGCTGCTTCGACACATCTTTCCTCTTAGTGTTGAGACGTGCAAATACCTAAAAACTCACTACTGTGTTGTCAGGAATACTGCCTCAACATATCCTCACCTTAGTGTTGAGACGTGCAAATTCCTCAACACTCATTACTGTGTTTCTAGGCATGCTGCTTTAACACATCTTTCCTCTTAGTGTTGAGACCTGAAAATTCCTTAACATTCACTACTGTGTTGCCAGGCATGCTACTTCGGCACATCTTTCCTCTTAGTGTTGAGACGTGCAAATTCCTTAACATTCACTACTGTGTTGCCAGGCATGCTGCTTCCACACATCTTTCCTCTTAGTGTTGAGACATGCAAATTCCTTAATATTCACTACTGTGTTTCCAGGTATGCTGCTTCCACACATCTTTCCTCTTAGTGTTGAGACGTGCAAATTCCTCAACACTCA
>NW_020644373.1:2156608-2167867 GCF_003573695.1 Papaver somniferum
GTGTTGAGATGTGCAAATTCCTCAACACTCACTACTGTGTTCCCAGACATGCTGCTTCAACACATCTTTTCTCTTAGTCTTCAGACATGCAAATTCCTCAACACTCACTATTATGTTGCCAGGCATGCTGCTTCACCACATCCTTCCCCTTAATATTGAGACGTGCAAATTCCTCAAAACTCACTACTGTGTTGTCAGGCATACTGCATCAACATATCCTCACCTTAGTGTTGAGACGTGCAAATTCCTCAACATTCACTACCGTGTTTCCAGGCATGCTGCTTTAACACATCTTTCCTCTTTGTGTTGAGACGTGCAAATTCCTCAACACTCACGATTGTGTTGTCAGGCATGCTTCTTCAAAACATTTTTCCTCTTAGTGTTGAGATGTGTAAATGCTCGACACTCACCATTGTGTTGCCAGGCGTACTGCCTCAACTCGTTTTCCTCTAGGTGTTGAGATGTGCAAATTCCTCAACACTCACCATTGTGTTGTCAGGCGTACTGCCTCAACACGTTTTCCTCTTATTGTTGAGACGTGCAAATCCCTCAAGACTTACCATTGTGTTGCCAGGCATGCTGCTTCAACACATCTTTCCTCTTAGTGTTGAGTCGTGCAAATTCCTCAACACTCACCATTGTGTTGCCAGGCATGCTGCTTCAACACATCTTTCCTCTTAGTGGTGAGACGTGCAAATTCCTCAACACTCACCATTGTGTGCCAGGCATGCTGCTTCAACAGATCTTTCCTCTTAGTGTTGAGACGTGCAAATTCCTCAACACTCACTATTATGTTGCAAGACATGGTGCTTCAACACATCTTTCCTCTTAGTGTTGAGATGTGCAAATTCTTCAATACTCACCACTGTGTTTCCAAGCATGCTGCTTCAACACATCTTTCATCTTAGTGTTGAGACGTGCAAATTCCTCAACACTTACTACTATGTTTCCAGGCATGCTGCTTCAACACATCTTTCCTCTTAGTGTTGAGATGTGAAAATTCCTCAACACTCACTAATGTGTTGCCAGGAATGTTGCTTTAACATATCCTTCCTCTTAGTGTTGAGACATGCAAATTCCTCAAAACTCACTACTGCGTTGTCAGGCATACTTCCTCAACATATCCTCACCTTAGTGTTGAGACGAGCAAATTCCTCAACACTCATTACTGTGTTTCTAGGCATGATGATTTAACACATCTTTCCTCTTAGTCCTGAGACGTGCAAATTCCTAAACACTTACTACTGTGTTGCTAGACATGCTTCTTCAACACATCTTTTTATTAGTGTTGAGACGTGCAAATTCTTCAATACTCACTACTGTGTTTTGAGGTATGCTGCTTCAACACATCTTTCCTCTTAGTGTTTAGACGTGCAAATTCCTCAACACTCATTACTGTGTTGCCAGGCATGCTGCTTCAACACATCTTTCCTCTTAGTGTTGAGACATGAAAATTCCTCAACACTCACTAATGTGTTGCCAGGCATGCTGCTTCAACATATCATTCCTCTTAGTGTTGAGACGTGCAAATACCTCAAAACTCACTACTGTGTTGTCAGGCATACTGCCTCAACATATCCTCACCTTAGTGTTGAGACGTGCAAATTCCTCAACATTCACTACTGTGTTGCCAGGCATGCTGCTTTAACACATCTTTCCTCTTTGTGTTGAGACGTGCAAATTCCTCAACACTCACGATTGTGTTGTCAGGCATGCTTCTTCAACACATCTTTCCTCTTAGTGTTGAGACGTGTTAATTCCTCGACACTCACCATTGTGTTGCCAGGCGTACTGCCTCAACACGTTTTCCTCTAGGTGTTGAGATGTGCAAATTCCTCAACACTCACCATTGTGTTGTCAGGCGTACTGCCTCAACACGTTTTCCTCTTATTGTTGAGACGTGCAAATCCCTCAAGACTTACCATTGTGTTTCCAGGCATGCTGCTTCAACACATCTTTCCTCTTAGTGTTGAGTCGTGCAAATTCCTCAACACTCACCATTGTGTTGCCAGGCATGCTGCTTCAACACATCTTTCCTCTTAGTGGTGAGACGTGCAAATTCCTCAACACTCACCATTGTGTGCCAGGCATGCTGCTTCAACAGATCTTTCCTCTTAGTGTTGAGACGTGCAAATTCCTCAACACTCACTATTATGTTGCAAGACATGGTGCTTCAACACATCTTTCCTCTTAGTGTTGAGATGTGCAAATTCCTCAATACTCACCATTGTGTTTCCAAGCATGCTGCTTCAACACATCTTTCATCTTAGTGTTGAGACGTGCAAATTCCTCAACACTTACTACTATGTTTCCAGGCATGCTGCTTCAACACATCTTTCCTCTTAGTGTTGAGATGTGAAAATTCCTCAACACTCACTAATGTGTTGCCAGGAATGTTGCTTTAACATATCCTTCCTCTTAGTGTTGAGACGTGCAAATTCCTCAAAACTCACTATTGTGTTGTTAGGCATACTTCCTCAACATATCCTCACCTTAGTGTTGAGACGAGCAAATTCCTCAACACTCATTACTGTGTTTCTAGGCATGATGCTTTAACACATCTTTCCTCTTAGTCTTGAGACGTGCAAATTCCTAAACACTTACTACTGTGTTGCCAGACATGCTTCTTCAACACATCTTTTTGTTAGTGTTGAGACGTGCAAATTCTGCAATACTCACTACTGTGTTTTGAGGTATGCTGCTTCAACACATCTTTCCTCATAGTGTTTAGACGTGCAAATTCCTAAACACTTACTACTGTGTTGCCAGACATGCTTCTTCAACACAGCTTTCCTCTTAGTGTTGAGACATGAAAATTCCTCAACACTCACTAATGTGTTGCCAGGCATGCTGCTTCAACATATCCTTCCTCTTAGTGTTGATACGTGCAAATACCTCAAAACTCACTACTGTGTTGTCAGGCATACTGCCTCAACATATCCTCACCTTAGTGTTAAGACGTGCAAATTCCTCAACACTCATTTACTGTGTTTCTAGGCATGCTGCTTTAACACATCTTTCCTCTTAGTGTTGAGACATGAAAATTCCTTAACATTCACTACTGTGTTTCCAGTCATGCTACTTCGACACATCTTTCCTCTTAGTGTTGAGACGTGCAAATTCCTTAACATTCACTACTGTGTTGTCAGGCATGCTGCTTCCACTCATCTTTCCTCTTAGTGTTGAGACGTGCAAATTCCTTAACACTCACTACTGTGTTTCCAGGCATGCTACTTCAACACAGCTTTCCTCTTAATGTTGAGACGTGCAAATTCCTCAACACTCACTACTGTGTTGCCATGCATGCTGCTTCGACACATCTTTCCTCTTAGTATTGAGACGTGTAATTTCCTCAACACTAACTACTGGGTTGCCATGCATGCTGATTCAACACATATATCCTCTTAGTGTTGAGACGTGCAAATTCCTCAACACTCATTACTGTGTTGCCAGGCATGCTGCTTCCACACTTCTTTCCTCTTAGTGTTGAGGCGTGCAAATTCCTCAACACTCACTACTTTGTTGCCAGGCATGCTGCTTCGACATATCTTTCCTCTTAGTGTTGAGATGTGCAAATTCCTCAACACTCACTACTGTGTTCCCAGGCATGCTGCTTCAACACATCTTTTCTCTTAGTCTTGAGACATGCAAATTCCTCAACACTCACTATTATGTTGCCAGGCATGCTGCTTCACCACATCCTTCCTCTTAATATTGAGACGTGCAAATTCCTAAAAACTCACTACTGTGTTGTCAGGCATACTGCATTAACATATCCTCACCTTAGTGTTGAGACGTGCAAATTCCTCAACATTCACTACTGTGTTGCCAGGCATGCTACTTTAACACATCTTTCCTCTTTGTGTTGAGACGTGCAAATTCCTCAACACTCACGACTGTGTTGTCAGGCATGCTTCTTCAACACATCTTTCCTATTAGTGTTGAGACGTGTTTATTCCTCGACACTCACCATTGTGTTGCCAGGCGTACTGCCTCAACACGTTTTCCTCTAGGTGTTGAGATGTGCAAATTCCTCAACACTCACCATAGTGTTGTCAGGCGTACTGCCTCAACACGTTTTCCTCTTATTGTTGAGACGTGCAAATCCCTCAACACTTACAATTGTGTTGCTAGGCATGCTGCTTCAACACATCTTTCCTCTTAGTGTTGAGTCGTGCAAATTCCTCAACACTCACCATTGTGTTGCCAGGCATGCTGCTTCAACACATCTTTCTTCTTAGTGTTGAGACGTGCAAATTCCTCAACCCTCACCATTGTGTGCCAGGCATGCTGCTTCAACAGATCTTTCCTCTTAGTGTTGAGACGTGAAAATTCCTCAACACTCACTACTGTGTTGCCAGGCATGCTGCTTCAACACATCTTTCCTCTTAGTGTTGAGATGTGCAAATTCCTCAATACTCACCACTGTGTTTCCAAGCATGCTGCTTCAACACATCTTTCATCTTAGTGTTGAGACGTGCAAATTCCTCAACACTTACTACTATGTTTCCAGGCATGCTGCTTCAACACATCTTTCCTCTTAGTGTTGAGATGTGAAAATTCCTCAACACTCACTAATGTGTTGCCAGGCATGTTGCTTTAACATATCCTTCCTCTTAGTGTTGAGACGTGCAAATTTCTCAAAACTCACTACTGTGTTTTCAGGCATACATCCTCAACGTATCCTTACCTTAGTGTTGAGACGTGCAAATTCCTCAACACTCATTACTGTGTTTCTAGCCATGATTCTTTAACACATCTTTCCTCTTAGTGTTGAGACGTGCAAATTCCTAAACACTTACTATGTGTTGCCAGACATGCTTCTTCAACACATCTTTTTATTAGTGTTGAGACGTGCAAATTCTTCAATACTCACTACTGTGTTTTGAGGTATGCTGCTTCAACACATCTTTCCTCTTAGTGTTGAGACATGCAAATTCCTCAACACTCACTAATGTGTTGCCAGGCATGCTGCTTCATCATATCCTTCCTCTTAGTGTTGAGACGTGCAAATACCTCAAAACTCACTACTGTGTTGTCAGGCATATTGCCTCAACATAGCCTAACCTTAGTGTTGAGACGTGAAAATCTTCAACACTCATTATTGTGTTTCTAGGCATGCTGCTTTAACACATCTTTCCTCTTAGTGTTGAGACGTGCAAATTCCTTAACATTCACTACTGTGTTGCCAGGCATGCTACTTCGACACATCTTTCCTCTTAGTGTTGAGACGTGAAATTTTCCTTAACATTCACTAATGTGTTGCCAGGCATGCTGCTTCCACACATCTTTCCTCTTAGTGTTGAGACGTACAAATTCCTTAACATTCACTACTGTGTTGCCAGGCATGCTGCTTCCACACATATTTCCTCTTAGTGTTGAGACGTGCAAATTCCTCAACACTCACTACTGTGTTGCCATGCATGCTGCTTCGACACATCTTTCCTCTTAGTGTTGAGACGTGCAAATTCCTCAACACTCACTACTGTGTTTCCAGGCATGCTACTTCAACACATCTTTCCTCTTAATGTTGAGACGTGCAAATTCCTCAACACTCACTACTGTGTTGCCATGCATGCTGCTTCAACACATCTTTCCTCTTAGTATTGAGACGTGTAAATTCCTCAACACTAACTACTGTGTTGCCATGCATGCTGATTCAACACATATTTCCTCTTAGTGTTGAGACGTGCAAATTTTCCTCAACACTCACTACTGTGTTTCCAGGCATGCTACTTCAACACATCTTTCCTCTTAATGTTGAGACGTGCAAATTCCTCAACACTAACTACTGTGTTGCCAGGCATGCTGCTTCGACACATCTTTCCTCTAAGTGTTGAGACGTGCAAATTCCTCAACACTCACTACTGTGTTGCAAGGCATGCTACTTCGACACATCTTTCCTCTTAATGTTGAGACGTGCAAAGTCCTTAACATTCACTATTGTGTTTCCAGGCATGCTGCTTCCACACTTCTTTCCTCTTAGTGTTGAGACGTGCAAATTCCTCAACACTCACTACTGTGTTGCCAGGCATGTTGCTTCGACACATCTTTCCTCTTAGTGTTGAGATGTGCAAATTCCTCAACACTCACTACTGTGTTCCCAGGTATGCTGCTTCAACACATCTTTTCTCTTAGTCTTGAGACATGCAAATTCCTCAACACTCACTATTATGTTGCCAGGCATGGTGCTTCACCACATCCTTCCTCTTAATATTGAGACGTGCAAATTACTCAAAACTCACTACTGTGTTGTCAGGCGTACTGCCTCAACATATCCTCACCTTAGTGTTGAGACGTGCAAATTAATCAACACTCACTACTGTGTTGTCCAGGTATGCTGCTTCAACACATATTTCCTTTTAGTGGTGAGACGTGCAAATTTTCCTCAACACTCACTACTGTGTTTCCAGGCATGCTACTTCAACACATCTTTCCTCATAATGTTAAGACGTGCAAATTCCTCAACACTAACTACTGTGTTGCCAGGCATGCTGCTTCGACACATCTTTCCTCTAAGTGTTGAGACGTGCAAATTCCTCAACATTCACTATTGTGTTGCAAGGCATGCTACTTCGACACATCTTTCCTCTTAATGTTGAGACGTGCAAAGTCCTTAACATTCACTATTGTGTTTCCAGGCATGCTGCTTCCACACTTCTTTCCTCTTAGTGTTGAGACGTGCAAATTCCTCAACACTCACTACTGTGTTGCCAGGCATGTTGCTTCGACACATCTTTCCTCTTAGTGTTGAGATGTGCAAATTCCTCAACACTCACTACTGTGTTCCCAGGTATGCTGCTTCAACACATCTTTTCTCTTAGTCTTGAGACATGCAAATTCCTCAACACTCACTATTATGTTGCCAGGCATGGTGCTTCACCACATCCTTCCTATTAATATTGAGACGTGCAAATTACTCAAAACTCACTACTGTGTTGTCAGGCGTACTGCCTCAACATATCCTCACCTTAGTGTTGAGACGTGCAAATTAATCAACACTCACTACTGTGTTGCCCAGGTATGCTGCTTCAACACATCTTTCTCTTAGTGTTGAGACATGCAAATTCCTCAACACTCACTAATGTGTTGCCAGGCATGCTGCTTCAACATATCCTTCCTCTTAGTGTTGAGACGTGCAAATACCTCAAAACTCACTACTGTGTTGTCAGGCATACTGCCTCAACATATCCTCACCTTAGTGTTGAGACGTGCAAATTCCTCAACACTCATTTACTGTGTTTCTAGGCATGCTGCTTTAACACATCTTTCCTCTTAGTGTTGAGACGTGCAAATTCCTTAACATTCACTACTGTGTTGCCAGTCATGCTACTTCGACACATCTTTCCTCTTAGTGTTGAGACGTGCAAATTCCTTAACATTCACTACTGTGTTGCCAGGCATGCTGCTTCCACTCATCTTTCCTCTTAGTGTTGAGACGTGCAAATTCCTTAACACTCACTACTGTGTTTCCAGGCATGCTACTTCAACACAGCTTTCCTCTTAATGTTGAGACGTGCAAATTCCTCAACACTCACTACTGTGTTGCCATGCATGCTGCTTCGACACATCTTTCCTCTTAGTATTGAGACGTGTAATTTCCTCAACACTAACTACTGTGTTGCCATGCATGCTGATTCAACACATATATCCTCTTAGTGTTGAGACGTGCAAATTCCTCAACACTCATTACTGTGTTGCCAGGCATGCTTCTTCCACACTTCTTTCCTCTTAGTGTTGAGGCGTGCAAATTCCTCAACACTCACTACTTTGTTGCCAGGCATGCTGCTTCGACACATCTTTCCTCTTAGTGTTGAGATGTGCAAATTCCTCAACACTCACTACTGTGTTCCCAGGCATGCTGCTTCAACACATCTTTCCTCTTAGTATTGAGACGTGCAAATTCCTCAACACTAACTACTGTGTTGCCATGCATGCTGATTCAACACATATTTCCTCTTAGTGTTGAGACGTGCAAATTTTCCTCAACACTCACTACTGTGTTGTCAGGCATACTGCATTAACATATCCTCACCTTAGTGTTGAGACGTGCAAATTCCTCAACATTCACTACTGTGTTGCCAGGCATGCTGCTTTAACACATCTTTCCTCTTTGTGTTGAGACGTGCAAATTCCTCAACACTCACGACTGTGTTGTCAGGCATGCTTCTTGAACACATCTTTCCTCTTAGTGTTGAGACGTGTAAATTCCTCGACACTCACCATTGTGTTGCCAGGCGTACTGCCTCAACACGTTTTCCTCTAGGTGTTGAGATGTGCAAATTCCTCAACACTCACCATAGTGTTGTCAGGCGTACTACCTCAACACGTTTTCCTCTTATTGTTGAGACGTGCAAATCCCTCAACACTTACAATTGTGTTGCCAGGCATGCTGCTTCAACACATCTTTCCTCTTAGTGTTGAGTCGTGCAAATTCCTCAACACTCACCATTGTGTTGCCAGGCATGCTGCTTCAACACATCTTTCCTCTTAGTGTTGAGACGTGCAAATTCCTCAACCCTCACCATTGTGTGCCAGGCATGCTGCTTCAACAGATCTTTCCTATTAGTGTTGAGACGTGAAAATTCTTCAACACTCACTACTGTGTTGCCAGGCATGCTGCTTCAACACATCTTTCCTCTTAGTGTTGAGATGTGCAAATTCCTCAATACTCACCACTGTATTTCCAAGCATGCTGCTTCAACACATATTTCATCTTAGTTTTGAGACGTGCAAATTCCTCAACACTTACTACTATGTTTCCAGGCATGCTGCTTCAACACATCTTTCCTCTTAGTGTTGAGATGTGAAAATTCCTCAACACTCACTAATGTGTTGCCAGGCATGTTGCTTTAACATATCCTTCCTCTTAGTGTTGAGACGTGCAAATTCCTCAAAACTCACTACTGTGTTTTCAGGCATACATCCTCAACGTATCCTTACCTTAGTGTTGAGACGTGCAAATTCCTAAACACTTACTATGTGTTGCCAGACATGCTTCTTCAACACATCTTTTTATTAGTGTTGAGACGTGCAAATTCTTCAATACTCACTACTGTGTTTCCAGGCATGCTACTTCAACACATCTTTCCTCTTAATGTTGAGACGTGCAAATTCCTCAACACTCACTACTGTGTTGCCATGCATGCTGCTTCAACACATCTTTCCTCTTAGTATTGAGACGTGTAAATTCCTCAACACTAACTACTGTGTTGCCATGCATGCTGATTCAACACATATTTCCTGTTAGTGTTGAGACGTGCAAATTCCTCAACACTAACTACTGTGTTGCCAGGCATGCTGCTTCGACACATCTTTCCTCTAAGTGTTGAGACGTGCAAATTCCTCAACACTCACTACTGTGTTGCAAGTCATGCTACTTCGACACATCTTTCATCTTAATGTTGAGACGTGCAAAGTCCTTAACATTCACTATTGTGTTTCCAGGAATGCTGCTTCCACACTTCTTTCCTCTTAGTGTTGAGACGTGCAAATTCCTCAACACTCACTACTGTGTTGCCAGGCATGTTGCTTCGACACATCTTTCCTCTTAGTGTTGAGATGTGCAAATTCCTCAACACTCACTACTGTGTTCCCAGGTATGCTGCTTCAACACATCTTTTCTCTTAGTCTTGAGACATGCAAATTCCTCAACACTCACTATTATGTTGCCAGGCATGGTGCTTCACCACATCCTTCCTCTTAATATTGAGACGTGCAAATTACTCAAAACTCACTACTGTGTTGTCAGGCGTACTGCCTCATCATATCCTCACCTTAGTGTTGAGACGTGCAAATTACTCAACACTCACTACTGCGTTGCCAGGTATGCTGCTTCAACACATCTTTCTCTTAGTGTTGAGACATGCAAATTCCTCAACACTCACTAATGTGTTGCCAAGCATGCTGCTTCAACATATCCTTCCTCTTAGTGTTGAGACGTGTAAATTCTTCAAAACTCACTACTGTGTTGTCAGGCATACAGCCTCAACATATCCTCACCTTAGTGTTGAGACGTGCAAATTCCTCAACACTCTTTACTGTGTTTCTAAGCATGCTGCTTTAACACATCTTTCCTCTTAGTGTTGAGACGTGCAAATTTCTCAACACTTACTACTGTGTTGCCCGACATGCTTCTTTTACACATATTTCCTCTTAGTGTTGAGACGTGCAAATTCCTCAACACTCACTACTGTGTTTCCAGACATGGTACTTCGACACATCTTTATTTTTAGTGTTGAGACGTGCAAATTCCTTAACATTCACTACTGTGTTGCCAGGCATGCTGCTTCAACATATCCTTCCTATTAGTGTTGAGACGTGCAAATACCTCAAACCTCACTACTGTGTTGTCAGGCATACTTCTTCAACATATCCTCACCTTAGTGTTGAGACGTGCAAATTCCTCAACACTCATTACTGTGTTTCTAGGCATGATGCTTTAACACATCTTTCCTCTTAGTGTTGACACGTGCAAATTCCTAAACACTTACTACTGTGTTGCCAGACATGCTTCTTCAACACATCTTTTTATTAGTGTTGAGACGTGCAAATTCTTCAATACTCACTACTGTGTTTTGAGGTATGCTGCTTCAACACATCTTTCCTCTTAGTGTTGAGACGTGCAAATTCCTCAACACTCATTACTGTGTATCCAGGCATGCTGCTTCAACACATCTTTCCTCTTAGTGTTGAGACATGCAAATTCCTCAACACTCACTAATGTGTTGCCGGGCATGATGCTTCAACATATCCTTCCTGTTAGTGTTGAGACGTGCAAATACCTCAAAACTCACTACTGTGTTGTCAGGCATACTGCCTCAACATATCCTCACCTTAGTGTTGAGACGTGCAAATTCCTCAACACTCATTACTGTGTTTCTAGGAATGCTGCTTTAACACATCTTTCCTCTTAGTGTTGAGACGTGCAAATTCCGTAACATTCACTACTGTGTTGCCAGGCATGCTACTTCGACACATCTTTCCTCTTAGTGTTGAGACGTGCAAATTCCTTAACATTCACTACTGTGATGCCAGGCATGCTGCTTCCACACATCTTTCCTCTTAATGTTGAGACGTGAAAATTCCTTAACACTCACTACTGTGTTGCCAGGCATGCTGCTTCCACACATCTTTCCTCTTAGTGTTGAGACGTGCAAATTCCTCAACACTCACTACTGTGTTGACAGGCATGCTGCTTCCACACATCTTTCCTCTTAGTGTTGAGACGTGCAAATTCCTCAACACTCACTACTGTGT
>NW_020644373.1:2167923-2176202 GCF_003573695.1 Papaver somniferum
GTTGCCAGGCATGCTACTTCCACACATCTTCAATATTAGTGTTGAGAAGTGCATATTCCTCAACACTCAATATTGTCTTGCCAGGCATGCTACTTCAACACATCTTTCCTCTTAATGTTGAGACGTGCGAATTCCTCAACACTCACTACTGTGTTGCCATCCATGCTGCTTCGACACATCTTTCCTCTTAGTATTGAGACGTGTAAATTCCTCAACACTAACTACTGTGTTGCCATGCATGCTGATTCAACACATATTTCCTCTTAGTGTTGAGACGTGCAAATTCCTCAACACTCACTACTGTGTTTCCAGGCATGCTACTTCAACACATCTTTCCTCTTAATGTTGAGACGTGCGAATTCCTTAACATTCACTATTGTGTTGCCAGGCATGCTGCTTCCACACTTCTTTCCTCTTAGTGTTGAGGCGTGCAAATTCCTCAACACTCACTACTGTGTTTCCAGGCATGCTGCTTCGACACATCTATCCTCTTAGTGTTGAGATGTGCAAATTCCTCAACACTCACTACTGTGTTTCCAGGCATGCTGCTTCAACACATATTTTCTCTTAATCTTGAGACATGCAAATTCCTCAACACTCACTATTATGTTGCTAGGCATGCTGCTTCACCACATCCTTCCTCTTAATATTGAGACGTGCAAATTCCTCAAAACTCACTACTGTGTTTCCAGGCATGCTACTTCAACACATCTTCAATCTTAGTGTTGAGAAGTGCATATTCCTCAACACTGACTACTGTGTTGCCATGCATGCTGATTCAACACATATTTCCTCTTAGTGTTGAGACGTGCAAATTTCTCAATACTCACCACTGTGTTTCCAGCCATGCTGCTTCAACACATCTTTCCTCTTAGTGTTGAGACTTGCAAATTCCTCAACACTCACTACTGTGTTGCCAGGCATGCTTCTTCAACACATCTTTTCCTCTTAGTGTTGAGACGTGCAAATTCCTTAACACTCACTACTGTGTTTCCAGGCATGCTGATTCAACACATATTTTCTCTTAGTGTTGAGACGTGCAAATTCCTAAACAGTCACTACTGTGTTTCCAAGCATGCTACTTCAACACATCTTTCATCTTAGTGTTGAAACGTCCAAATTCCTCAACACTAACTACTGTGTTTCCATGCATGCTGCTTCAACACATCTTTCCTCTTTGTGTTGAGACGTGCAAATTCCTCAACACTCACTAAAGTGCTGCCAGGCATGCTGCTTCAACACATCCTTCCTCTTAGTGTTGAGATGTGAAAATTCCTCAATACTCACCACTGTGTATCCAAGCATGCTGCTTCAGCACATCTTTCATCTTAGTGTTGAGACGTGCGAATTCCTCAACACTTACTACTATGTTTACAGGCATGCTGCTTCAACACATCTTTCCTCTTAGTATTGAGATGTGAAAATTCCTCAACACTCACTAATGTGTTGCCAGGCATGTTGTTTAACATATCCTTCCTCTTAGTGTTGAGACGTGCAAATTCCTCAAAAACCACTACTGTGTTGTAAGACATACTGCCTCAACATATCCTCACCTTAGTGTTGAGACGTGCAAATTCCTCAACACTCACTATTGTGTTGCCAGACATGCTTCTTTAACACATCTTTCCTCTTAGTGTTGAGACGTGTTAATTCCTCAACACTCACTACTGTGTCGCCAGGAATGCTGCTTCAACACATCTTTCCTCTTAGTGTTGAGACGTGCAAATTCCTCAACACTCACTACTGTGTTTCCAGACATGTTGCTTCAAGACATCTTTCCTCTTAGTGTTGAGACGTGAAAATTCCTAAACAGTCACTACTGTGTTTCCAAGCATGCTACTTCAACACATCTTTCATCTTAGTGTTGAAACGTCCAAATTCCTTAACACTCACTATTGTGTTGACAGGCATGCTGCTTCAACATATCTTTCCTCTTAGTGTTGAGACATGCAAATTCCTCAACACTCACTACTGTGTTTCCAGGCATGCTGATTTAACACATCTTTCCTCTTACTGTTGAGACGTGCAAATTCCTCAACACTCATTACTGTGTTTTCAGGCATGTTGCTTCAACACATCTTTCCTCTTAGTGTTGAGACGTGCAAATTCCTAAACACTCACTACTGTGTTTCCAGGCATGTTACTTCAACACATCTTCAATCTTAGTGTTGAGAAGTGCATATTCCTCAACACTCAATATTGTCTTGCCAGGCATGCTGCTTCAACACATATTTCCTCTTAGTGTTGAGACGTGCAAATTTCTCAATACTCACCACTGTGTTTCCAGCCATGCTGCTTCAACATATCTTTCCTCTTAGTGTTGAGACATGCATATTACTCAACACTCACTACTGTGTTGCCAGGCATGCTTCTTCAACACATCTTTTCCTCTTAGTGTTGAGACGTGCAAATTCCTCAACACTCACTACTGTGTTTCCAGGCATGCTGATTCAACACATATTTCCTCTTAGTGTTGAGACGTGCAAATTCCTCAACACTCACTAAAGTGCTGCCAGGCATGCTGCTAACACATCCTTCCTCTTAGTGTTGTGACGTGCGAATTCCTTAAAATCACTACTGTGTTGTCAGATATATTGCCTCAACATATCCTCACCTTAGTGTTGAAACATGTAACTTCCTTAACACTCACTAATGTGTTGCCAGGCATGTTGCTTTAACATATCCTTCCTCTTAGTGTTGAGACGTTCATATTACTCAAAAATCACTACTGTGTTGTAAGGCATACTGCCTCAACATATCCTCACCTTAGTGTTGAAACGTGCAAATTCCTCAACACTCACTACTGTGTTTCCAGACATGCTGCTTTAACACATCTTTCCTCTTAGTGTTGAGACGTGCAAATTCCTCAACACTCACTACTGTGTTGCCAGGCATGCTGCTTCAATACATCTTTCCTCTTTGTGTTGAGACGTGCAAATCCTCAACACTCACTACTGTGTTGCCAGGCATGCTGCTTCAAGACATCTTTTCTCTTAGTGTTGAGACGTGCAAATTCCTAAACAGTCACTATTGTGTTTCCAGGCATGCTACTTCAACACATCTTTCATCTTAGTGTTGAAACGTGCAAATTCCTTAACACTCATTATTGTGTTGCCAGGCATGATGCTTCAATACATCTTTCCTCTTAGTGTTGAGAAAGGCAAATTCCTCAACACTCACTACTGTGTTGCCAGGCATGCTGCTTTAACACATCTTTCCTCTTACTGTTGAGACGTGCAAATTCCTCAACACTCATTACTGTGTTGCCAGGCATATTGCTTCAACACATATTTCCTCTTAGTGTTGAGACGTGCAAATTCCTCAACACTCACTACTGTGTTGCCAGGCATGCTGCTTCAACACATATTTCCTCTTAGTGTTGAGACGTGCAAATTCCTCAACAGTCACTACTGTGTTTCCAGGTATGCTACTTCAACACATCTTCAATCTTAGTGTTGAGACGTGCATATTCCTCAACACTCACTACTGTGTTGCCAGGCATGCTGCTTCAACACATATTTTCTCTTAGTGTTGAGACGTGCAAATTTCTCAATACTCACCACTGTGTTTCCAGCCATGCTGCTTCAACACATTTTTCCTCTTAGTGTTGAGACATGCAAATTCCTCAACACTCACTACTGTGTTGCAAGGCATGCTTCTTCAACACATCTTTCCCCTTAGTGTTGAGACGTGCAAATTCCTCAACACTCACTACTGTGTTGCCAGGCATGCTGCTTCCACACATCTTTGCTCTTAGTGTTGAGTCGTGCAAATTCCTCAACACTCACTACTGTGTTGCCAGGCATGTTGCTTTAACACATATTTCCTCTTAGTGTTGAGACGTGCAAATTCCTCAACACTCACTACTGTGTTGCCAGGAATGCTGCTTCAACACATCTTTCCTCTTAGTGTTGAGAAGTGTAAATTCCTCAACACTCAATATTGTGTTGCCAGGAATGCTGCTTCAACACATCTTTCCTCTTAGTGTTGAGACGTGAAAATTCCTAGACAGTCGCTACTGTGTTGCCAGACATGCTGCTTCAACACATCTTTTCTCTTAGTGTTGAAAGGTGCAGATTTCTAAACAGTCACTACTGTGTTTCCAGGCATGCTACTTCAACACATCTTTCCTCTTAGTGTTGAGACGTGCAAATTCCTCAACACTCACTACTGTGTTGCCAGGTATGCTTCTTCAACACATCTTTCCTCTTATTGTTGAGATGTGTAAATTCCTCAACACTCATTACTGTGTTTCCAGGCATGCTGCTTCGACACATCTTTCCTCTTAGTGTTGAGATGTGCAAATTCCTAAACACTCACTACTGTGTTCCCAGGCATGTTGCTTCAACACATCTTTTCTCTTAGTCTTGAGACATGCAAATTCCTTAACACTCACTATTATGTTGCCAGGCATGCTGCTTCACCACATCCTTCCTCTTAATATTGAGACGTGCAAATTCCTCAAAACTCACTACTGTGTTTCCAGGCATGCTACTTCAACACATCTTCAATCTTAGTGTTGAGAAGTGCATATTCCTCAACACTCAATATTGTGTTGCCAGGCATGCTGCTTCAACACATATTTCCTCTTCGTGTTGAGACGTGCAAATTTCTCAATACTCACCACTGTGTTTCCAGCCATGCTGCTTCAACACATCTTTCCTCTTAGTGTTGAGACATGCAAATTCCTCAACACTCACTATTGTGTTGCCAGGCATGCTTCTTCAACACATCTTTTCCTCTTAGTGTTGAGACGTGCAAATTACTCAACACTCACTACTGTGTTTCCAGGCATGCTGATTCAACACATATTTCCTCTTAGTGTTGAGACGTGCAAATTCCTCAACACTCACTAAAGTGCTGCCAGGCATGCTGCTTCAACACATCCTTCCTCTTAGTGTTGAGATGTGCAAATTCCTCAATACTCACCACTGTGTTTTCAAGCATGCTGCTTCAACACATCTTTCATCTTAGTGTTGAGACGTGCAAATTCATCAACACTTACTACTATGTTTCCAGGCATGCTGCTTCAACACATCTTTCCTCTTAGTGTTGAGATGTGAAAATTCCTAAACACTCACTAATGTGTTGCCAGGCATGTTGATTTATCATATACTTCGTCTAAGTGTTGAGACGTGCAAATTCCTCAAAAACCACTACTGTGTTGTAAGGCATACTGCCTCAACATATCCTCACCTTAGTGTTGAGACGTGCAAATTCCTCAACACTCACTAATGTGTTGCCAGACATGCTGCTTTAACACATCTTTCCTCTTTGTGATGAGACGTGATAATTCCTCAACACACACTACTGTGTCGCCAGGCATGTTGCTTCAACACATCTTTCCTCTTAGTGTTGAGACGTGCAAATTCCTAAATAGTCACTACTGTGTTTCCAAGCATGCTACTTCAACACATCTTTCATCTTAGTGTTGAAACGTCCAAATTCCTTAACACTCACTATTGTGTTGACAGGCATGCTGCTTCAACAAATCTTTCCTCTTAGTGTTGAGACAGGCAAATTCCTCAACACTCACTACTGTGTTGCCAGGCATGCTGCTTCAACACATCTTTCCTCTTAGTGTTGAGAAGTGCAAATTCTTCAAAACTCACTACTGTGTTTCCAAGCATGATACTTAAACACATCTTCAATCTTAGTGTTGAGACGTGCAAATTCCTCAACACTCACTACTGTATTTCCAGGCATGCTGATTCAACACATATTTCCTCATAGTATTGAGACGTGCAAATTCCTCAACACTCACTAAAATGCTGCCAGACATGTTGCTTCAACACATCCTTCCTCTTAGTGTTGTGACGTGCAAATTCCCTAAAACTCACTACTGTGATGTCAGATATATTGCCTCAACATATCCTCACCTTAGTGTTGAAACATGTAACTTCCTTAACACTCACTAATGTGTTGCCCGGCATGTTGCTTTAACATATCCTTCCTCTTAGTGTTGAGACGTGCAAATTCCTCAAAAATCACTACTGTGTTGTAAGGTATACTGCCTCAACATATCCTCACCTTAGTGTTGAGACGTGCAAATTCCTCAACACTCACTACTGTGTTGCCAGACATGCTGCTTTAATACATCTTTCCTCTTAGTGTTGAGACGTGCAAGTTCCTCAATACTCACTATTGTGTCGCTAGGCATGCTGCTTCAACACATCTTTCCTCTTAGTGTTGAGACGTGCAAATTCCTCAACACTCACTACTGTGTTGCCATACATGCTGCTTCAACACATCTTTTCTCTTAGTGTTGAGACGTGCAGATTTCTAAACAGTCACTACTGTGTTTCCAGGCATGCTACTTCAACACATCTTTCCTCTTAGTGTTGAGACGTGCAAATTCCTCAACACTCACTATTGTGTTGCCAGGCATGCTTCTTCAACACATCTTTCCTCTTATTGTTGAGATGTGTAAATTCCTCAACACTCATTACTGTGTTTCCAGGCATGCTGCTTCGACACATCTTTCCTCTTAGTGTTGAGATGTGCAAATTCCTAAACACTCACTACTGTGTTCCCAGGCATGTTGCTTCAACACATCTTTTCTCTTAGTCTTGAGACATGCAAATTCCTTAACACTCACTATTATGTTGCCAGGCATGCTGCTTCACCACATCCTTCCTCTTAATATTGAGACGTGCAAATTCCTCAAAACTCACTACTGTGTTTCCAGGCATGCTACTTCAACACATCTTCAATCTTAGTGTTGAGAAGTGCATATTCCTCAACACTCAATATTGTGTTGCCAGGCATGCTGCTTCAACACATATTTCCTCTTCGTGTTGAGACGTGCAAATTTCTCAATACTCACCACTGTGTTTCCAGCCATGCTGCTTCAACACATCTTTCCTCTTAGTGTTGAGACATGCAAATTCCTCAACACTCACTACTGTGTTGCCAGGCATGCTTCTTCAACACATCTTTTCCTCTTAGTGTTGAGACGTGCAAATTACTCAACACTCACTACTGTGTTTCCAGGCATGCTGATTCAACACATATTTCCTCTTAGTGTTGAGACGTGCAAATTCCTCAACACTCACTAAAGTGCTGCCAGGCATGCTGCTTCAACACATCCTTCCTCTTAGTGTTGAGATGTGCAAATTCCTCAATACTCACCACTGTGTTTTCAAGCATGCTGCTTCAACACATCTTTCATCTTAGTGTTGAGACGTGCAAATTCATCAACACTTACTACTATGTTTCCAGGCATGCTGCTTCAACACATCTTTCCTCTTAGTGTTGAGATGTGAAAATTCCTAAACACTCACTAATGTGTTGCCAGGCATGTTGATTTATCATATCCTTCCTCTAAGTGTTGAGACGTGCAAATTCCTCAAAAACCACTACTGTGTTGTAAGGCATACTGCCTCAACATATCCTCACCTTAGTGTTGAGACGTGCAAATTCCTCAACACTCACTATTGTGTTGCCAGACATGCTGCTTTAACACATCTTTCCTCTTTGTGTTGAGACGTGATAATTCCTCAACACTCACTACTGTGTCGCCAGGCATGTTGCTTCAACACATCTTTCCTCTTAGTGTTGAGACGTGCAAATTCCTAAACAGTCACTACTGTGTTTCCAAGCATGCTACTTCAACACATCTTTCATCTTAGTGTTGAAACGTCCAAATTCCTTAACACTCACTATTGTGTTGACAGGCATGCTGCTTCAACAAATCTTTCCTCTTAGTGTTGAGACAGGCAAATTCCTCAACACTCACTACTGTGTTGCCAGGCATGCTGCTTTAACACATCTTTCCTCTTACTGTTGAGACGTGCAAATTCCTCAACACTCATTACTGTGTTTTCAGGCATGTTGCTTCAACACATCTTTCCTCTTAGTGTTGAGACGTGCAAATTCCTCAACACTCACTACTGTGTTGCCATGCATGCTGCTTCAACACATCTTTCCTCTTAGTGTTGAGACGTGCATATTCTTCAACACTCACTACTGTGTTTCCAAGCATGCTACTTAAACACATCTTCAATCTTAGTGTTGAGAAGTGCATATTCCTCAACACTCAATACTGTGTTGCCAGGCATGCTGCTTCAACACATATTTCCTCTTAGTGTTGAGACGTGCAAATTTCTCAATACTCACCACTGTGTTTCCAGCCATGCTGCTTCAACACATCTTTCCTCTTAGTGTTGAGACATGCAAATTCCTCAACACTCACTACTGTGTTGCCAGGCATGCTTCTTCAACACATCTTTTCCTCTTAGTGTTGAGACGTGCAAATTCCTCAACACTCACTATTGTGT
>NW_020644373.1:2176228-2182273 GCF_003573695.1 Papaver somniferum
TCAACACTCATTACTGTGTTGCCAGGCATGTTGCTTCAACACATCTTTCCTCTTAGTGTTGAGACGTGCAAATTCCTCAACACTCACTACTGTGTCGCCAGGCATGCTGCTTCAACACATCTTTCCTCTTAGTGTTGAGACGTGCAAATTCCTCAACACTCACTATTGTGTTTCCAGGCATGCTACTTAAACACATCTTTCATCTTAGTGTTGAAACGTGCAAATTCTTTAACACTCACTATTGTGTAGCCAGGCATGCTGCTTCAACACATATTTCCTCTTAGTGTTGAGACAGGCAAATTCCTCAACACTCACTACTGTGTTGCCAAGCATGCTGCTTTAACACATCTTTCCTCTTAATGTTGAGACGTGCAAATTCCTCAACACTCATTACTGTGTTGCCAGGCATGTTGCTTCAACACATCTTTCCTCTTAGTGTTGAGAAAGGCAAATTCCTCAACACTCACTACTGTGTTGACAGGCATGCTGCTTTAACACATCTTTCCTCTTACTGTTGTGACGTGCAAATTCCTCAACACTCATTACTGTGTTGCCAGGCATGTTGCTTCAACAAATCTTTCCTCTTAGTGTTGAGACGTGCAAATTCCTCAACACTCACTACTGTGTTACCAGGCATGCTGCTTCAACACATATTTCCTCTTAGTGTTGAGACGTGCATTTTTCCTCAACAATCACTACAGTGTTTCCAGGCATGCTACTTCAACACATCTTCAATCTTAGTGTTGAGACGTGCATATTCCTCAACACTCACTACTATGTTGCCAGGCATGCTGCTTCAACACATATTTCCTCTTAGTGTTGAGACGTGCAAATTTCTCAATACTCACCACTGTGTTTCCAGCCATGCTGCTTCAACATATATTTCCTCTTAGTGTTGAGACATGCAAATTCCTCAACACTCACTAATGTGTTGCCAGGCATGCTTCTTCAACACATCTTTCCCCTTAGTGTTGAGACGTGGAAATTCCTCAACACTCACTACTGTGTTGCCAGGCATGCTGCTTCCACACATCTTTCATCTTAGTGTTGAAACGTGCAAATTTCCTTAACACTCACTATTGTGTTGCCAGGCATGCTGCTTCAACACATCTTTCCTCTTAGTGTTGAGACAGGCAAATTCCTCAAGACTCACTACTGTGTTGCTAGGCATGCTGCTTTAACACATCTTTCCTCTTACTGTTGAGACGTGCAAATTCCTCAACACTCATTACTGTGTTGCCAGGCATGTTGCTTCAACACATCTTTCCTCTTAGTGTTGAGACGTGCAAATTCCTCAACACTCACTACTGTGTTTCCAGGCATGCTTCTTCAACACATCTTTTCCTCTTAGTGTTGAGACGTGCAAATTCCTCAACACACACTTACTACTGTGTATCCAGGCATGCTGATTCAACACATATTTCCTCTTAGTGTTGAGACGTGCAAATTCCTCAACACTCACTAAAGTGCTGCCAGGCATGCTGCTTCAACACATTCTTCCTCTTAGTGTTGTGACGTGCAAATTCCTTAAAACTCACTACTGTGTTGTCATATATATTGCCTCAACATATCCTCACCTTAGTGTTGAAACATGTAACTTCCTTAGCACTCACTAATGTGTTTCCAGGCATGTTGCTTTAACATATCCTTCCTCTTAGTGTTGAGACGTGCAAATTCCTCAACACTCACTAAAGTGCTGCCAGGCATGCTGCTTCAACACTTTCTTCCTCTTAGTGTTGTGACGTGCAAATTCCTTAAAACTCACTACTGTGTTGTCAGATATATTGCCTCAACATATCCTCACCTTAGTGTTGAAACATGTAACTTCCTTCACTCACTAATGTGTTTCCAGGCATGTTGCTTTAACATATCCTTCCTATTAGTGTTGAGACGTGCAAATTCCTCAAAAATCACTACTGTGTTGTAAGGCATACTGCCTCAACATATCCTCACCTTAGTGTTGAGACGTGCAAATTCCTCAACACTCACTACTGTGTTGCCAGAAATGCTGCTTTAACACATCTTTCCTCTTAGTGTTGAGACGTGCAAATTCCTCAACACTCACTAATGTGTCGCCAGGCATGCTGCTTCAACACATCTTTCCTCTTAGTGTTGAGACGTGCAAATTCCACAACACTCACTACTGTGTTGCCAGGCATGCTGCTTCAAGACATCTTTCCTCTTAGTGTTGAGACGTGCAAAATCCTAAACAGTCACTATTGTGTTTCCAGGCATGCTACTTCAACACATCTTTCATCTTAGTGTTGAGACAGGAAAATTCCTCAACACTCACTACTGTGTTGCCAGGCATGCTGCTTTAACACATCTTTCCTCTTACTGTTGAGACGTGCAAATTCCTCAACACTCATTACTGTGTTGCCAGGCATGTTGCTTCAACACATCTTTCCTCTTAGTGTTGAGACGTGCAAATTCCTCAACACTCACTACTGTGTTTCCAGGCATGCTGCTTCAACACATATTTCCTCTTAGTGTTGAGACGTGCAAATTCCTCAACAGTCACTACAGTGTTTCCAGGCATGCTACTTCAACACATCTTCAATCTTAGTGTTGAGGTGAGCATATTCCTCAACAATCACTACTGTGTTGCCAGGCATGCTGCTTCAACACATATTTCCTCTTAGGGTTGAGACGTGCAAATTTCTCAATACTCACCACTTTGTTTCCAGCCATGCTGCTTCAACACATCTTTCCTCTTAGTGTTGAGACATGCAAATTCCTCAACACTCACTACTGTGTTGCCAGACATGCTTCTTCAACACATATTTCCCCTTAGTGTTGAGACGTGCAAATTCCTTAACACTCACTACTGTGTTGCCAGGCATGCTGCTTCAACACATCTTTCCTCTTGGTGTATAGACGTGTAAATTCCTCAACACTCAATATTGTGTTGCCAGGAATGCTGCTTCAACACATTTTTCCTCTTAGTGTTTAGACGTGAAAATTCCTCAACAGTCGCTACTGTGTTTCCAGGCATGCTACTTCAACACATCTTTCATCTTAGTGTTGAGACGTGCAAATTCCTACACACTCACTACTGTGTTGCCAGGCATGCTGCTTCAACACAACCTTCCTCTTATTGTTGAGACGTGCAAATTCCTCAAAAATCACTACTGTGTTGTAAGGCATGCTGCCTCAACATATCCTCACCTTAGTATTGAGACGTGCAAATTCCTCAACACTCACTATTGTGTTGCCAGACATGCTGCTTTAACACATCTTTCCTCTTAGTGTTGAGACGTGCAAATTCCTCAACACTCACTACTTTGTCGCTAGGCATGCTGCTTCAACACATCTTTCCTCTTAGTGTTGAGGCGTGCAAATTCCTCAACACTCACTACTGTGTTGCCATACATGCTGCTTCAACACATCTTTTCTCTTAGTGTTGAGACGTGCAAATTTATAAACAGTCACTACTGTGTTTCCAGGCATGCTACTTCAACACATCTTTCCTCTTAGTGTTGAGACGTGTAAATTCCTCAACACTCACTACTGTGTTTCCAGGCATGTTTCTTTAACACATCTTTCCTCTTAGTGTTGAGATGTGTAAATTCCTCAACATTCATTACTGTGTTTCCAGGCATGCTGTCACATCTTTCCTCTTAGTGTTGAGACGTGAAAATTCCTCAACACTTACTACTGTGTTTCCAGGCATGCTGCTTCAACAAATCTTTCCTCTTAATGTACAGACGTGCAAATTCCTCAACACTCATTACTTTGTTTCCAGGCATGCTGCTTTAACACATCTTTCCTCTTAGTGTTGAGACGTGCAAATTCCTCAACACTCACTAAAGTGCTGCCAGGCATGCTGCTTTAACACATCCTTCCTCTTAGTGTTGTAACGTGCAAATTCCTCAAATCTCACAACTGTGTTGTCAGGCATACTGCCTCAACATATCCTCACCTTAGTGTTGAGACGTGCAAATTCCTCAACACTCACTACTGTGTTGCCAGGTATGCTGCTTAAACACATCTTTCTCTTAGTGTTGAGACATGCAAATTCCTCAACACTCACTAATGTGTTGCCAAGCATGCTGCTTCAACATATCCTTCCTCTTAGTGTTGAGACGTGTAAATTCCTCAAAACTCACTACTGTGTTGTCAGGCATACAGCCTCTACATATCCTCACCTTAGTGTTGAGACGTGAAAATTCCTCAACACTCATTACTGTGTTTCTAGGCATGCTGCTTTAACACATCTTTCCTCTTAGTGTTGAGACGTGCAAATTTCTCAACACTTACTAATGTGTTGCCCGACATGCTTCTTCAACACATATTTCCTCTTAGTGTTGAGACGTGCAAATTCCTCAAAACTCACTACTGTGTTGCCAGACATGCTACTTCGACACATCTTTCCTTTTAGTGTTGAGACGTGCAAATTACTTAACATTCACTACTGTGTTGCCAGGCATGCTGCTTCAACATATCCTTCCTCTTAGTGTTGAGACGTGCAAATTCCTCAATACTCACCACTGTGTTTCCAAGAATGCTCCTTCAGCACATCTTTCATCTTAGTGTTGTGACGTGCAAATTTCCTTAACACTCACTATTATGTTGCCAGGCATGCTGCTTCAACACATCTTTCCTCTTAGTGTTGAGACAGGCAAATTCCTCAACACTCACTACTGTGTTGCCAGGCATGCTGCTTTAACACATCTTTCCTCTTACTGTTGAGACTTGCAAATTCCTCAACACTCATTACTGTGTTTCCAGGCATGTTGCTTCAACACATCTTTCCTCTTAGTGTTGAGACGTGCAAATTCCTCAACACTCACTACTATGTTTCCAGGCATGCTTCTTCAACACATCTTTTCCTCTTAGTGTTGAGACGTGCTAATTCCTCAACACACACTTACTACTGTGTTTCCAGGCATGCTGATTCAACACATTCTTCCTCTTAGTGTTGTGACGTGCAAATTCCTTAAAACTCACTACTGTGTTGTCAGATATATTGCCTCAACATATCCTCACCTTAGTGTTGAAACATGTAACTTCCTTAGCACTCACTAATGTGTTGCCAGGCATGTTGCTTTAACATATCCTTCCTCTTAGTGTTGAGACGTGCAAATTCCTCAAAAATCACTACTGTGTTGTAAGGAATACTGCCTCAACATATCCTCACCTTAGTGTTGAGACGTGCAAATTCCTCAACACTCACTACTGTGTTGCCAGACATGCTGCTTTAACACATCTTTCCTCTTAGTGTTGAGACGTGCAAATTCCTCAACACTCACTACTGTGTCGCAAGGCATGCTGCTTCAACACATCTTTCCTCTTAGTGTTGAGACGTGCAAATTCCACAATACTCACTACTGAGTTGCCAGGCATGCTGCTTCAAGACATCTTTCCTCTTAGTGTTGAGACGTGCAAATTCCTAAATAGTCACTATTGTGTTTCCAGGCATGCTACTTCAACACATCTTTCATCTTAGTGTTGAGACAGGAAAATTCCTCAACACTCACTACTGTGTTGCCAGGCATGTTGCTTCAACACATCTTTCCTCTTAGTGTTGAGACGTGCAAATTCCTCAACACTCAATACTGTATTTCCAGGCATGCTGCTTCAACACATATTTCCTCTTAGTGTTGAGACGTGCAAATTCCTCAACAGTCACTACAGTGTTTCCAGGCATGCTACTTCAACACATCTTCAATGTTAGTGTTGAGACGTGAATATTCCTCAACACTCACTACTGTGTTGCCAGGCATGCTGCTTCAACACATATTTCCTCTTAGTGTTGAGACGTGCAAATTTCTCAATACTCACCACTTTGTTTCCAGCCATGCTGCTTCAACACATCTTTCCTCTTAGTGTTGAGACATGCAAATTCCTCAACACTCACTACTGTGTTGCCAGACATGCTTCTTCAACACATATTTCCCCTTAGTGTTGAGACGTGCAAATTCCTCAACACTCACTACTGTGTTGCCAGGCATGCTGCTTCAACACATCTTTCCTCTTGGTGTATAGACGTGTAAATTCCTCAACACTCAATATTGTGTTGCCAGGAATGCTGCTTCAACACAT
>NW_020644373.1:2182546-2184669 GCF_003573695.1 Papaver somniferum
CAACATATCCTCACCTTAGTGTTGAGACGTGCAAATTCCTCAACACTCACTATTGTGTTGCCAGACATGCTGCTTTAACACATCTTTCCTCTTAGTGTTGAGACGTGCAAATTCCTCAACACTCACTACTGTGTCGCTAGGCATGCTGCTTCAACACATCTTTCCTCTTAGTGTTGAGACGTGCAAATTCCTCAACAGTCACTACTGTGTTGCCAGACATGCTGCTTCAACACATCTTTTATCTTAGTGTTGAGACGTGCAAATTTATAAACAGTCACTACTGTGTTTCCAGGCATGCTACTTCAACACATCTTTCCTCTTAGTGTTGAGATGTGTAAATTCCTCAACATTCATTACTGTGTTTCCAGGCATGCTGCTTTAACACATCTTTCCTCTTAGTGTTGAGACGTGAAAATTCCTCAACACTTACTACTGTGTTGCCAGGCATGCTGTTTCAACACATCTTTCCTCTTAATGTATAGACGAGCAAATTCCTCAACACTCATTACTGTGTTTCCAGGCATGCTGCTTTAACACATCTTTTCCTCTTAGTGTTTAGACGTGCAAATTCCTCAACACTCACTAAAGTGCTGCCAGGCATGCTGCTTTAGCACATCCTTCCTCTTAGTGTTGTAACGTGCAAATTCCTCAAAACTCACAACTGTGTTGTCAGGCATACTGCCTCAACATATCCTCACCTTAGTGTTGAGACGTGCAAATTCCTCAACGCTCACTATTGTGTTGCCAGGTATGCTGCTTCAACACATCTTTCTCTTAGTGTTGAGACATGCAAATTCCTCAACACTCACTAATGTGTTGCCAAGCATGCTGCTTCAACATATCCTTCCTCTTAGTGTTGAGACGTGTAAATTCCTCAAAACTCACTACTGTGTTGTCAGGCATACAGCCTCTACATATCCTCACCTTAGTGTTGAGACGTGCAAATTCCTCAACACTCGTTACTGTGTTTCTAGGCATGCTGCTTTAACACATCTTTCCTCTTAGTGTTGAGACGTGCAAATTTCTCAACACTTACTACTGTGTTGCCCGACATGCTTCTTCAAAACATATTTCCTCTTAGTGTTGAGACGTGCAAATTCCTCAAAACTCACTACTGTGTTGCCAGACATGCTACTTCGACACATCTTTCCTTTTAGTGTTGAGACGTGCAAATTACTTAACATTCACTACTGTGTTGCCAGGCATGCTGCTTCAACATATCCTTCCTCTTAGTGTTGAGACGTGCAAATTCCTCAATACTCACCACTGTGTTTCCAAGCATGCTCCTTCAGCACATCTTTCATCTTAGTGTTGAGACGTGCAAATTTCCTTAACACTCACTATTGTGTTGCCAGGCATGCTGCTTCAACACATCTTTCCTCTTAGTGTTGAGACAGGCAAATTCCTCAACACTCACTACTGTGTTGCCAGGCATGCTGCTTTAACACATCTTTCCTCTTACTGTTGAGACGTGCAAATTCCTCAACACTCATTACTGTGTTGCCAGGCATGTTGCTTCAACACATCTTTCCTCTTAGTGTTGAGACGTGCAAATTCCTCAACACTCACTACTATGTTTCCAGGCATGCTTCTTCAACATATCTTTTCCTCTTAGTGTTGAGACGTGCAAATTCCTGAACACACACTTACTACTGTGTTTCCAGGCATGCTGATTCAACACATATTTCCTCTTAGTGTTGAGACGTGCAAATTCCTCAACACTCACTAAAGTGCTGCCAGGCATGCTGCTTCAACACATTCTTCCTCTTAGTGTTGTGACGTGCAAATTCCTTAAAACTCACTACTGTGTTGTCAGATATATTGCCTTAACATATCCTCACCTTAGTGTTGAAACATGTAACTTTCTTAGCACTCACTAATGTGTTGCCAGGCATGTTGCTTTAACATATCCTTCCTCTTAGTGTTGAGACGTGCAAATTCCTCAAAAATCACTACTGTGTTGTAAGGCATACTGCCTCAACATATCCTCACCTTAGTGTTGAGACGTGCAAATTCCTCAACACTCACTACTGTGTTGCCAGACATGCTGCTTTAACACATCTTTCCTCTTAGTGTTGAGACGTGCAAATTCCTCAACACTCACTACTGTGTCGCCAGGCATG
>NW_020644373.1:2184679-2188158 GCF_003573695.1 Papaver somniferum
GCCAGGCATGCTGCTTCAACACATCTTTCCTCTTAGTGTTGAGACGTGCAAATTCCACAACACTCACTACTGTGTTGCCAGGCATGCTGCTTCAAGACATCTTTTCTCTTAGTGTTGAGACGTGCAAATTCCTAAACAGTCACTATTGTGTTTCCAGGCATGCTACTTCAACACATCTTTCATCTTAGTGTTGAGACAGGCAAATTCCTCAACACTCATTACTGTGTTGCCAGGCATGCTGCTTTAACACATCTTTCCTCTTACTGTTGAGACGTGCAAATTCCTCAACACTCATTACTGTGTTGCCAGGCATGTTGCTTCAACATATCTTTCCTCTTAGTGTTGAGACGTGCAAATTCATCAACACTCACTACTGTGTTTCCAGGCATGCTGCTTCAACACATATTTCCTCTTAGTGTTGAGACGTGCAAATTCATCAACAGTCACTACAGTGTTTCCAGGCATGCTACTTCAACACATCTTCAATCTTAGTGTTGAGACGTGCATATTCCTCAACACTCACTACTGTGTTGCCAGGCATTCTGCTTCAACACATATTTCCTCTTAGTGTTGAGACGTGCAAATTTCTCAATACTCACCACTTTGTTTCCAGCCATGCTGCTTCAACACATCTTTCCTCTTAGTGTTGAGACATGAATATTCCTCAACACTCACTACTGTGTTGCCAGGCATGCTTCTTCAACACATCTTTCCCCTTAGTGTTGAGACGTGCAAATTCCTCAACACTCACTACTGTGTTGCCAGGCATGCTGCTTCAACACATCTTTCCTCTTAGTGTATAGACGTGTAAATTCCTCAACACTCAATATTGTGTTGCCAGGAATGCTGCTTCAACACATCTTTCCTCTTAGTGTTGAGACGTGAAAATTCCTCAACAGTCGCTACTGTGTTTCCAGGCATGCTACTTCAACACATCTTTCATCTTAGTGTTGAGACGTGCAAATTCCTACACACTCACTACTGTGTTGCCAGGCATGCTGCTTCAACACAACCTTCCTCTTATTGTTGAGACGTGCAAATTCCTCAAAAATCACTACTGTGTTGTAAGGCATACTGCCTCAACATATCCTCACCTTAGTGTTGAGACGTGCAAATTCCTCAACACTCACTACTGTGTTGCCAGACATGCTGCTTTAACACATTTTTCCTCCTAGTGTTGAGACGTGCAAATTCCTCAACACTCACTACTGTGTCGCTAGGCATGCTGCTTCAACACATCTTTCCTCTTAGTGTTGAGACGTGCAAATTCCTCAACACTCACTACAGTATTGCCAGACATGCTGCTTCAACACATCTTTTCTCTTAGTGTTGAGACGTGCAAATTTATAAACAGTCACTACTGTGTTTCCAGGCATGATACTTCAACACATCTTTCCTCTTAGTGTTGAGACGTGCAAATTCTTCAACACTCACTACTGTGTTTCCAGGCATGTTTCTTCAACACATCTTTCCTCTTAGTGTTGAGATGTGTAAATTCCTCAACATTCATTACTGTGTTTCCATGCATGCTGCTTTAACACATCTTTCCTCTTAGTGTTGAGACGTGAAAATTCCTCAAAACTTACTACTGTGTTGCCAGGCATGCTGCTTCAACACATCTTTCCTCTTAATGTAGAGACGTGCAAATTCCTCAACACTCATTACTGTGTTTCCAGGCATGCTGCTTTAACACATCTTTTCCTCTTAGTGTTGTGACGTGAAAATTCCTCAAAACTCACAACTGTGTTGTCAGGCATACTGCCTCAACATATCCTCACCTTAGTGTTGAGACATGAAAATTCCTCAACACTGACTACTGTGTTGCCAGGTATGCTGCTTCAACACATCTTTCTCTTAGTGTTGAGACATGCAAATTCCTCAACACTCACTAATGTGTTTCCAAGCATGCTGCTTCAACATATCCTTCCTCTTAGTGTTGAGACGTGTAAATTCCTCAAAACTCACTACTGTGTTGTCAGGCATACAGCCTCTACATATCCTCACCTTAGTGTTGAGACGTGCAAATTCCTCAACAGTCATTACTGTGTTTCTAGGCATGCTGCTTTAACACATCTTTCCTCTTAGTGTTGAGACGTGCAAATTTCTCAACACTTACTACTGTGTTGCCCGACATGCTTCTTCAACACATATTTCCTCATAGTGTTGAGACGTGCAAATTCCTCAAAACTCACTACTGTGTTGCCAGACATGCTACTTCGACACATCTTTCCTTTTAGTGTTGAGACGTGCAAATTCCTTAACATTCACTACTGTGTTGCCAGGCATGCTGCTTCAACATATCCTTCCTCTTAGTGTTGAGACGTGCAAATTCCTCAATACTCACCACTGTGTTTCCAAGCATGCTCCTTCAACACATCTTTCATCTTAGTGTTGAGACGTGCAAATTCCTCAACACTCATTACTGTGTTTCTAGGCATGCTTCTTTAACACATCTTTCCTCTTAGTGTTGAGACGTGCAAATTCTTAAACACTTACTACTGTGTTGCCAGACATGCTTCTTCAACACATCTTTTTATTAGTGTTGAGACGTGCAAATTCTTCAATACTCACTACTGTGTTTTCAGGTATGCTGCTTTAACACATCTTTCCTCTTAGTGTTGAGACGTGCAAATTCCTCAACACTCATTACTGTGTTGCCAAGCATGCTGCTTCAACACATCTTTCCTCTTAGTGTTGAGATGTGAAAATTCCTCAACACTCACTAATGTGTTGCCAGGCATGTTGCTTTAACATATCCTTCCTCTTAGTGTTGAGACGTGCAAATTCCTCAAAACTCACTATTGTGTTGTCAGGCATACTGCCTCAACATATCCTCACCTTAGTGTTGAGACGTGCAAATTCCTCAACACTCATTACTGTATATCTAGGCATGCTTCTTTAACACATCTTTCATCTTAGTGTTGAGACGTGCAAATTCCTCAACTCTTACTACTATGTTGCCAGACATGCTTCTTTAAAACATATTTCCTCTTAGTGTTGAAACGTGCAAATTCCTCGACACTCACTACTGTTTTGCCAGGCATGCTACTTCGACACATCTTTCCTCTTAGTGTTGAGACGTGCAAATTCCTTAACATTCACTACTGTGTTGCCAGGCATGCTGCTTCCACACTTCTTTCCTCTTAGTGTTGAAGCGTGCAAATTCCTCAACACTCACTAATGTGTTGCAAGGCATGCTGCTTCAACATATCCTTCCTCTTAGTGTTGAAACGTGCAATACCTCAAAACTCACTACTGCGTTGTCAGGCATACTGCCTCAACATATCCTCACCTTAGTGTTGAGACGTGAAAATTCCTCAACACTCATTATTGTGTTTCTAGGCATTCTGCTTTAACACATCTTTCCTCTTAGTGTTGAGACGTGCAAATTCCTTAACATACACTACTCTGTTGCCAGGCATGCTACTTCGACACATCTTTCCTCTTAGTGTTGAGACGAGCAAATTCCTTAACATTCA